>NW_022196904.1:111656588-111670011 GCF_008632895.1 Mastomys coucha
TGGGTTGTTTCCAGGTTCTGGATATTATAAATAAGGCTGCTATGAACATGGTGGAGCATGTGTCCTTAAGTAATACCATTTCTTAAAGGTAGTGTCTGTGCTCAGTGTTAGTGTTGAAGATGGAGCTACATGCCCTTGGCAATACAATTACCTTTACTGAACACTTTGGGAATAAATTGTAGGTTCCATAAGGTAACTTGGAAGGGCTGAGCAGGCTCTTTGTTCAGGAAACTGGTGATTCAGAGGTAAGACAATGACCCACTAGAGTGTGTTGTGTATGTGTGTGTGTGTGTTTGTTTAAATGCTGAGGTGTATGTATATGCATGTATGTATGTATGTTTGTGTGTGCGTGCATGTGAGTATGTATGCCTGTTTGTGGATGTATGTGTGCATGTGTGTATGAGTATGTATGCATGTTTATGCACCTGTGTGTCCATGTGACTATAAGTGTGTGTGTTTACTTAAATGCTGATGTGTGTATATGCATATGTGTGTGCATATGTGCATGTGTATATCTATGCATGTTTATGCATGTGTGTGTCTGTTTGTATGAGTGTATGTGTGAGTATGAATTTGTTTAAATGCTGGGACTTGTGTGTGTGTGTGTGTTTAAATGCTGAGGTATGTATGTGAGTGTGTGCATATCTGTGTACAGGAGGTGTACATATGCATGTGGAAGCCTGAAGCTGACTTCTGGATTCTTCCTTGATCATTTTTCACCGTGTTCACTATGCCAGGGTCTCTCAGTAAAAACCCAGATCACTAGCAGAAGTGGTCTAGCTAACCAGGTTGATCTGAGGCTCCTCTCTCAACCTCCAAAACTCTGGGTTTACAGATGGACTGCCACATGAAGCCAGCATTTGGTGTGGCTTCTGAGATTCAAGCTCTTCCAGACGTTCTGCTGGCATGGGAAGCATTTATCTCTGCAGTCCTTCTCGCGGTGTGATCCTCCACTTAGGTTTTGCAAAGCTATTTATAAGGTCTCAAAACATGAGCCTCTCCTTTTCGTACTTTGCCCATGTCCATTCACCCTGAAGCCACTAGACTTTAGGAGCTTGTGTTAGAGTCGTACACCAGTGGTTTTCAAATGGTGTTCTCGGACCAGCAGTGATAGCCTCCATCCAAACCATGTTCAAAACAAACTGCTAGGACTCAACCCTAGACATCTTGAATCAGAAACTCTGGTAGCAGAGTGGGATGCTGTGGGTCCAGGAAGCCATGCAGAGAATCTGAGATGTGCTGTAGGCTGAGGACATCACTCAGGCAGGAGAGAGAGAGAGGAGAGAGAGAGAGAGAGAGAGAGAGAGAGAGAGAGAGAGAGAGAGAGAGAGAGAGAGAGAGAGAGAGAGAGGAGAGAGGCCAGAGGAGAGTGACAGAGAAAACAGCTAGTTACAGGAGGGAGACTGGTTTTCAGCCATTTGGGACCTAGATAGTGGCTTCTGGCACTCATTACAGACTTTCATGCACTTTAAAGGAAGCTGCGAGCTACAGGAGGAGGCAAGAAGGCCAAGGTGGAAAGCTGAGGCCCAGCAAAGCCCAGCTTCACGCTCTCATTTGAAGCTGGGGATGGCACTTCTTAGCTGGGGATGGCACTTCTTAGCTGAAATCTCTCTATTTCTTCATAATTGGCAGCAAATGTTTAAAAATTAAACAGTTCAGGGCAAATAAAAACATACCCATGGCCCACATGTGGCTTGTAGACTGCCAGTTTGTAACCTTGGGGAGTGTTGATGGATCAAGTCAGGGTGACATGTAGCCAGTTCCTGTTAGTACTATTTGTGGGCAGTTAAGAGTCCATTTTGACTGGAAAGTTATTTGTGACTATTCCTGCTAACGGTCATGAATATACAGGGCTTGCAGGCTAGAGAGTTATTTAATTTGATAAAATGTTTCCCACATAAGCACAAGAACTTGAGTTTGGTCCCCAGATCTATCTATCTCCCCCCCTTCTCTCTGTCACACACACAGACACAAGCCAGTACATATTGTTAATTCTGTTCCTGGGGAGGTAAAGACAGGGGTCTCTAAGGCTTGCTGACCAACTAGACTAGCCGAATTGAAGAGTTCCAGGCCAATGAAAGAAACTCTCAGTAAAAAAAAAAAAAAAAAAAAAAAAAAAAAAAAAAAAAAAATGGATGGTTCCTGAGAACCCACACCAAAGATTGTTCTCTGGCTTCCACACACACTGTGCACATATATGGGCACCTGTGTTAGAGAACACATGGACACACACACACATGGCATGCATGCATGTATGCTTACTTAAATCCACTCACATACACCTCCAGCCTACTTCTGACTCTTAGAAGACAGTCAGGAAAGGGTAGCTGTCTTCTGTCTTTATCATTGATCATAACTAATTCCACCAATAATTAAACCACTAGTTAATATCAATAATTCTTATATTAATTATGTAACTGAATAATTGCTAGTAACTGTCAACAAAAGCTTGCAACTGTTGAACATTTGGTATTATTTCTAACCACACAACATCCTGAATTATTTTATGTGAGTTTAGTAGTGCCTTTCAAAACACAGTAAACAGACCAGTGTATATGTGTTTCCAGATGTTTTTACCAGCCCTAAGGGTAGAGAGGCCTACCTTGAGCTACCTAGATAGATTTAGAAACACAGTTGTCCCACAGTATCTATGGTATTGGTTGGAGGATACCAAAATCCACAGAGGCTCAAGTCTCTCATACGAAATAGGTAGTAGTATTTGAATGTAACTCACACATATCCTACTTTAAATCATTTCCATATTTAATCTTAACTATTTTAATCTTACTATTATAACAAAAGAAAATGATATGTAAATAGATGTTATACTATATCATTCAGAGAATTTATTAGTTTACTTTCTATTGCTGTAAAAAAAAAAAAAAAAAAAAAAAAAAAAAAAAAGCACCATGACCAAGACAATTTATAGAAGAAAATAGTTGAGTTTGGCTTGTGGTTCCCGAGAAATGAGAGTCTCTCATGCCAGCAAGCAGCAGGCATGGTAACTGAAGCAAAAACTGAGGGCTCATGTCTTGAACAGCAAGCCTTAAGCAGAAAGAGTGAACTGGAAATGACACATGACTTTGAAACCTCAAAACCCCAGTGACACTCCTCCTTCAGCAAGGCCACACCTCCTAAACATACACAAACAGTTCCATCAACTGGAACCAAGCAGTCAAAGCTCTGAGCCTCTAGGGCACATTCTCATTCAAACCACCATAGAGAGTAATGGCAAGGAAATAAATTCTCTGTGTATGCATGTATTTGGTGAATATGCAACACTTTATTCTTGTATTTTTAAATTATTTTGTTTTGGGGGTTGTGGAGACCAGGCTGGCCTTGAACTCATGATCCTCCAGTCTCAGACTCCCAAGTGCTGAGATTATAGGCATGTGAGCTCTAAAAATCATTTCTGAGCCATAATGATCTGAATTGTGTGTGTGTGTGTGTGTGTGTGTGTGTGTGTGTGTGTGTGCCTAACCCACCTATTTCATTCTTCCTGCTCATGTTCCTCTTACCTTTTCTTGTCCCCACCCCCACCCCAGGACCTGTGCTTCCTCATCCTTATCTTCTTATCTGCCTGTCATCTCTGAAATGCCTGTGGCAAGTGTGCAGAGTTCCATGTGCCTTGTGGGATATTAAAAGGCATGTGTGTAACTGTCAATGTGCCTGATTCATGCATGCTATTAAGTGAGTTCAGGAAGCGAAAGCACAAGGGGCAGAAGCAGAGGCCTGTATTCAAACATCAGTGAAGGGTGCTATTATGGGTGGTTCATTAAAATCACTTTAAATGGGTTTTGTTTGTTCTCAGTGCTGTCTTTTATTGTGGCAAGGAGTAGCTTGACAGTGCATTGTTTGAAACTATACTAAAATATACCAGGTTTGTTGTATTGTCATAGGCAACAAAGTAGTGTGTGTGCGTGTGTGTGTGTGTGTGTGTGTGTGTGTGAGAGAGAGAGAGAGAGAGAGAGAGAGAGAGAGAGAGAGAGAAAGAGAAAGAGAAAGGGACAGAGAAAGAGAGAGAGAAAGGGAAAGAGAGGGGGGGAGAAAAAGGGAGAAAGGGAGAAAGGAAGAGAGAGAGACAGAGACAGAGGGGGAGGGAGGGAGAGAAAGACAGACAGAGAGAGTTAGATCCTGTGGGCTAAGGCACACATGCTCATGGACATAGAGGCTGGTGGTCAGCTTTAAGTTTCTACCTCTGGCCCACCCCACCGTATTCTTTTGAGGCAGGGTTCTCAATCTGTACTACAATGTTTCATGTAAGCTGATTGGTCCAGCAAGCCTCTGGAATCCTCCTATCTCCGTCCCCCTCCTACCATCAGCACTAGGATTACAAAAAACACACCATTGTCTCTGGATGTTTCTACATAGGTGCTGGAGATCTGAACTCAAGTCCTCCTGCTTGTGTGGTAAGCTGTTTGCTGACTGAGCCATCTCCCCAGCTCCATACAGTAGTGTCTTTAATGTGTCTCTGGTCACATCAGTCTCTCCCTTGCAACTCCATACCAGCTTTCTGATACCTCACAATAATGCCCATGGGTTTTTGGTATATATGGCTTTTGAGTCCCTCCCACAGTCTGGGCTCCTAGCCCCAAGGACCAACACTCCTGGATTTCTCTTATTTCTTTAACACTCAGCCTTTCTCTCTTTGCCAGCTTTACCTATGCAAAACCATAGTCTGAGACACTTATAGCCCTTCCCAGGCTCCTCCCTCTCCTGGAGGCTAGGTGCTACCTCATTAAATCCAAGGAACATCACCTCCTGGGGAGGCTTCTCCTAATTCCTGAGTGGGGACCTGCTTCACAAACTCATTTCATGTTCTTGCAATTGTGTGCTCAATTTAACATCTGTCATTTTGACTAGACTGTGTTTGGAGTTTTTTTTTTTTTTTTTCTTTTTTCCACTGTCAGAGTCAAAGCCTAGCATAAGTTTTAGCACATAATGGGTGCTAGAAATTTTTTACTGAATGAATGAATGAATGAATGAATGGCCATGAAATGGGACACTGTAATACACCATGTTGTGGGGGCATAAAAGCTTCTTTAAGGCTGTATATTAGAGTGAAAGGTGATTTTCTTATGTCTAGCAGGGTGTCTCCGGTAAATTGGTTGTTGTGTAAGTTACTATCGTGTTTATAAAGGGCTATAATTTGCCTGCTGCACTGCAAGCTGTCATGGCTTCTTTAGGCTGAGCAGTGTGCACAGGGAGAGGAGGCTACAGAAAGATCTGGGGGTGTGGTGCATGGTGCGGGCTGCAGATGGCTGCTGTCTGTCCTTGCACAGGTGGTTCAATGCAGTGCTCCCTTTCCATGCATGCATAAGTCACCTGGAAGTCTGGTGCAAATGTAGAGTCTGGTATAGGTTGCTGAGGGTGGATCCTGAGGTTTTTGCATTCCTTACAAGCTCCCTGCTGCTGGGCCAGGGATCAGAACACTGAGCACCCTGGTGCAGTTGGCCATGAGTGGGATGACAGAGCCTAGTGTCAGTAGGGTCTTCTGTATAGGAAGAGGAGTATGGTGTCAAAGGGATGACATGGTGAAGACCAATGTTCTGGTAAAAAATGACTTAAACTGTTGTGGTCAGTGGGTAATGGGAGAGAGGTGTTGGCGTATGTCCTTCCATATTGAGCATGTGGTGGAGCAGAGGACTCAGAACTGCATAAGTACATTCTCTGTTGGGAGCAATGTTGGGTGCTGAGTCACCCATTCTGCAGAGGATAAGGTCAGTAGTGTGTGGGTCTTGGGAACACAGTAATAAATAGTACATAAATCCATATCTGTCTGGCAGAAACAGTGGTCCAGTAATGCACAGAAGAACAAGTGAAATATGTAGGGTATTGTAAATAGATAAGCATTACAGAGCAAACGAAAGCAGCCATGGAGTTTGGGAGGTCCAGGGTGGGGATGAAGAGACTTTAAATAAGGTGGGAGGAAGGTATCATGGAGAACGGGATGCTTTAGCAAAGCTAGGGAGATGAGGGAAGGAGCTGTGTATGTATTGAGGCCTGGGGCATGAGTACAGTGTTGGGAACACATTAAAAGGCTGTAAAGCAGGACTTACCAGGCATGTCTTGTGGACATCAGATTCTGGGCATCTGAGCTCAGTGGGTAAGGAGAAAAACAGAGAGGCCCTGGGACAGGAGGAAGGTACTGAGCAATGTAAGTAATCCAACCCATGAGCAGAGAAATAGTGACCTAACACTGGGCTTTAAATGAATTATATTGGCCAGTGAGGGGACACATGTAAAACTGAGAACAGTTGTGGAATCTGTGACCAACCCAGGCAGGATGCTGTGGGAACAACAGCAGGGTGGAGCCAACTGGGAGTCTTTAGGCAGTGGTTCTCAAACTATGGGTCGTGACCCCACAAGGGTCACCTATTGATACCATGCATATTGGATATTCACGTTCCGGTTCATAACAGTAGCAAAATTCCAGTTATGAAATATCAACAAAAATAATTTATAGTTGGTTCTACAACAAGAGGAAGTGTATTAAAGGATGGCAGCTTTCGGAAGGTTGAGGACCACTGCTCTAGGATGATGCTCACTTCAGCATCCTCGGCCTGTCTCCAGTTCCTGGTATCTTGTAGGCAACTCAGTACCTCTATGGCACAAAGGATGGGCAAGCAGGAATCCCTGTGGATCACACAATTGTTCTTTAAGTAGAGGGGCTGGTAGCCCAGAGTTTGGTCCTGGTGGAAGAAGTGTGAACCAAGAGAATAGCTATCAAGAGAGTGCCTGCGGCTCAGAGCACTGCTCTCAGGCCACAGAGTGGTTATAGTCACCCTGTAGGTTGTTAGGTTGTATTCCTTCTGTCGGTGAGAGCATACCATAGTCTAGGTGACTGTTGAGAGCTTTGGCCAAGGCATTCTCATACTTGGAAGATGTGTCTTAGAATGTTGCTATGCAGTAGTACGGAGTCCCTTGGGACTGGGCCTTCTTGCATGTTTGTGTTTTACTGTGGCCCTGGGATCAGCTTATCCAGCGAGCAGCGTAGAACCAATTAACTGAAGGACATGGGTAAGGTAAGGCAGCTATAGGGCATCCGGTCCATGAAGTCCATGGAGTCCTAAGTGCTGACATGTGAATGGGCTTGCCCTCCTGCTGGTGAGTGTGTCAACATTAGTCCCTGGAAACATGAGCAGTCTGGTTGTCAATTCTATCTGAGAAGTAAAATTGAAGATCGGCTTTCAGCTGGTCCTGTTGGCACAGGCCTGTGACTTGAGCTACTCAGAAGACTTGACTAGAAGGTCACAAGTTCAAGACCTGCTTGGGTTGGAACAAATTCAGACTAGCCTGTGTGATACAGTGATACATGTCTCAAATTAAAAAATAAAAAGAGCACTAAATATAAAGTTCCATGCTAGCTTTTGCCTAGCATGCAAGAGACCCTGCACTCAATTTCCAGTACCCACGTAGATCATCTTTCTCTAACTCCTTGCATTGTCTTGCAGCCCACAGAGACATGCTAGCATGCTTGGTCTCTCCTTTCCTCTCTAGCCTGCATGTCAGGCCTCCCACGTCTTCCACAGGCTGACTCCTGTCATTTCTGATCTTGTTAAGTATTCTTATCTTCACTATTTACATAAAGCCTCATCGTTTCAAGACATCTCCACGTCAGGAGAGCCTAAAAATCTTTCTGGCTATAAAGTCCCTTGAAGAGTTCCTTGTCCAAGCTCTTTGAGTTCCATGCCATTTCCAAGATATGATCATTATCAGCTGGGTCTGGGTAGATGGCTTAGTTGGTAAAGAGCGTGTTGCACAAGTCTGAGGACCAGAATTCAAATCTCTAGAATCCTCTTCTAAGATGGTCACAGTAGCATGGGTTTGTAACACTCAAGAGATGGGAGACAGAGGCAGGAAATCCCCAGGAGCCTGAGGGTCAGCGTGCCTGGTCTGTGCAGCTGTGAACAAGAAGGCCCTGCCCAAAATAAGATAGACGTGGAGGACCAACACATGAGTGTGTGAACATGCACATGCAGACGCACACACATACAAAAGTTGCCCACACCCTCTGAGAGCCCAGAGATGCCACTGCTTCCGGAAGATCTCACACCCACAGAATTGGCTTTCTCCACAGTTCTGTCACTTGAAAGCATTGTTTACGAAGTCAAAAGCTTCAATGCTCCATAATGAGCTGCAGCTCCGTTCCTGTGACATTCTCTTCCAGACCCAATTGCCCTTTATACAGTATGAGCAAGTGTCTCTGTGTGCATGTGGCAGAAGGTGTGTTTGATGTCCTGACATTTCTGAATCGAAGCCAGAAAGTGTAACCTTTGTGTGTTTGCTATTCAGACTCCAAATTCGAGGCTTAAGGAAGGGATCTAACTTTTACTCGGTATGATTTATTTAAGCTTTGAACTTAACTCCAACTTAACACCTCCAAAGTACCAAATACTCAAGAGGACAATAGCCGTTTGAATGTTGTGACTTAAAGTAATTCTCATAAAACCTGTATTATTCAAACATGTTAGAGAGCGTACTGAGTTCTTGCCTGTGGTGGACACTGTCCTACGTGTCTTTCGGGTGTTGCCTCATGTGACTCTCACAAGAGCTCTTTGGCATAGGTGTTGTTATCCCTGTGTTTCAGATGAGCCGGGGAGCTTGGAGATGTTAAAAATAGATTCACAGTCTAGCAGTAGAGGGTGGCAGAGCCAGGACTTGAACTCTGAACTCTGTACTGCCTAAAGTCCTTGGGAAGATTACTGGATGAATTCGGATCACCTGGTAAGGCCTGGACTCTTGTTAAGGGAAGAGAGCCATGACAACTAATGGAGTTTATTACATAGTAGGAAAAGACTGAAAACGTGTGCAATCCAAATGACTTCACATTTATTTTAAAATACTGTAACAAATAATTCGTGTGTTCACACCTTATTCAGTCCACTGGCACAACTGGAAAAGGTGCAAATTTTCTTCTTCTGAAAGCTTGAGTTTCAAGGATAACAGAGACAGCAGACATGGATTTAGAGCAGGGCAGGGCAGCATCCAACAGGAAGCTCTGGGGTTAGGCTGTGGAAAGAAGAGATGCTTCCATACTCCATTCTGGAGGTTCTCTGTGCATCTCTATGGGGGCAGAGTTTGCAGAGATTGTAACAAAAATATCAGGATGAGTTCATATAGTAGCCAACGGGTAGCCCAGAGTCATTTAGAAACACAGTCTGAGACCTATCTCTCTCTTTCCATCTGCTCCCTCTCCCCATGGGAGTCCATCAAATTATGGATCAAATTAGGCTCCCTCCAGATAGTTGGAATTTTTTCAGGTGCCTGAACCAAACAGAGTTCCAGGATCACTTGCCAGGTGCATGACTTCGCACTGAACCCTGGAAGAGAAGTCAGCAATTGAGTTGAAATGATGGATGGGACACACCCATGCCCCGAGAGAGCACGGAATTGTTAGGATGTCTGGCAACAATTAGTGGAATGTGATACAAGTCAAGGATTGGAAGACTGCCTTGGAAAGGGAATTCAACTCCTTCATCCAACAGTTGAACAGAGGGCCAGAGATTTGTCTACATGACTCACCCAGGGAATATAATAGAACTAAGAAACAGGGCTGTATTCATTATGCTATTTATAACTATAACAAGTTATAGTTATAAGCCACATTAGCCAAATTATTTACTTTTCCTAGAGAATGTAGACCTCTGTGAATTTAACTAAGCTAATTGCACCCTCACAAAATCCCAGAGAGAGAGAGGTTAATATTCATTTTCCTATACATGTAATGAGACACACTCAGACTCATAAGCTAAATAACATGCCCATGGTCACCCAGAGTCTAAGTCTGAGCATCAGTTAATATAAAGTCTTACCCTTTACCTCAAAGTCCCCCAAAAAGCTCTTTCCTGTTATAATGTTTCTTCTCTCATCAATCAAACTCAGCCACGCAGATGTGAGGTTTACATTACTCTTGGTCTAATCTTGACTTCACCTACCTCCCTGAGGGATATGCCTGATTGGGTAGATATTTGGTAGGACCACTTCTTGACTCTTTGGCCAACCCCACCTAGGCTATAATGATAATCACAATATCCCATCACTAAAGGGCAAGAGGACAGTCAAGAAGAGAACCGAGAGGATCCCAGGAGACTGTCCATTGTAGGCATACATTTTTTTGCAGCCTACTTTTTATAAGGGTTCAACCTCTCATCTAGACCACCACCCAGCAGAGGTAGTGGAAAAGAAAAGTTATTAGGATATGGGGGAAGTAGACCTGTTCAGCAATGGTTCTTGGGGGGCTGGGGTGGGTGGGTAAGCTTGATCTTCTTTCTCAGTAGTTCAGTCCTGTAGCAAACACCAAATGCAACTCAGCAGCTGCAGAGCAGTTCTCTAAGCAGGGAGACACCAGGTGCAAACCAGCAACTTCAGTCAAGTCATCTCAGCAGGCAGACACCAAGCACAAACCAGCAGCTGTAGTTCATCCCTGATGAAACTGCCAGGCTCACCAACCAGACTGAGGCAAGGCCACAGAAGTGGCAAGCTGCCACAGGATCCTCAAAAGCAGTTCTTGGGTGAGTTTCTCTCCATGACAGCATTACCACAAGTTGAGCTCAACAACACTATGTAAGGCGAACCAATGCATGCATGTTGTTAGAGAAGAATAGTGATATGGAGCAAACCAAACCAATGCTCAGTGCTTGTTTCCCACTGTCTGTGGGGTCATATTTATACTCCTTCATCACAGGCCCTTCCACATGTCTGCTTTACCAGAACATCCTTTCACCTGTGTCTGCTTCAGAAAAACATTCTTTCACATGTCTATATTAGCAAGACATCCTTTCATCTGTGTGCTCCAGCAAAACATCATTTGACATAACTAACTTTCCAAAAAAGTTAGTTTCTACTTCAGTCCACCAAAAGGTGGACCGAGAGTCAAATGGAGCCATAACTCAACATCAGCTTTTCTGTTTAATAGATAAATAAAGATGGGCAGTAAGGAGGCCTCTGGTCCTCCATGGATGATGTCTCTGTGACCTTAACTGGGCCCTGTACCTTCCAGACCTTCTTTTCCTAAGTCCCTTGGGCAAGCCCTAAAGCTTTTTTTCTCAAGTTCTTATCATTCGGGCTTTAACCCTCTTGCTCCCTGATGATAACACCATCTCCCAAGTGACTGGAAAAGTTGAGTCGTAGGTGGACCTATCCTGGCCTATCAATGTATAGGTGTGTTGACAGTCATGATCTCCACAGTGTGTGACTTTTCTCCGTTCCTGCTTTGAACACCACCCTACCATCTCTCCATAAACATCTGTTTACAGTTTCTCTCCACATTAACCTGGCTTCCTGTGGTTGCAGACAGGATCCTAATTCAAGCTGACTTTTAAGGGAAACCCCTCAATATTTAGGTGTGGCTAGACCTATGGTCTTAAACAGTGTTAAGGAGACTCCGTTTCCCTATCTCCTTTGATTGCTTCTACCTCTAACCAATTGTTCTTCTCAGAAGACTTTGTAGTCCTTGGGTTAGTAAGACCTTGACTTTTGTGACAGATTCCTAACAGAAACTATTCACAGGAGGAAAGATTTATTTTGGCTCACACTTCCAGTTCATGTTTAGATATTTCCTTATCTATGAGGCTGTCTGAGGCAGAGCGTTGCAGTGGAAGGGCAAGATGGAGCAGAACAGCCCATCTCAAGGCAGCTAGAAAGCGGAAAGAGACAGGAAAGGAGTGGGCCAAAGGCACATTCCCAGCAGCCTAATTCCTCCAGGTGATTGGCATATGCTTGGCCCAGGGAGTGGCACTATTAGCAGGTATGCCCTTGTTGGAGTGGGTGTGGCCTTGTTAGAGGAAATGTGTCACTGTGGGCTTTACCATTCTTCTTCTGTTTGCCTCTGAACAAGATGTAGAACTCCCAGCTCCTCCAGCACCATGTCTGTCTGGATTCTGCCATGCTTCAGGCCTTGATGATAATGGACTGAGAACCAGTAAGCCAGCCCCAATTAAATGTTGTCCTTTATAAGAGTTGCCTTGGTCACCATGTCTCTTCACAGCAGTGGAAATTGTGATTAAGACACCTTCCACAGTTCCATCACCTCCAAATGTCCATCCAAATTTTGGATCTGTTGGTGGATTAAAGCATTGACTAGGTCTTATGGTCTAGTTGTCTCTGGAAAGAATCAACACACTCAGAAGCATGCTTGACTGACCTCTTGGCATCTCTTGATGCGATCAAGTTAACATTCAAGGCACATGGCAACAAACAACTTAGTTCCTGGAAGGTCCAGAAACTTCCACCAGAAAGAGCTTCTTTTTCCTAAAAGTCCTGGTAGCTTTAGACTTAGTCTTAGCAGATGATTATCAGGCCATATGCTTCTCTTCTGTTCCATGTTACCAGGGGGATGGACTATGCTAATTGGCTTGACCAGGTTGTCTGTCCCATTGAGCCAAGAGACTAGGTCTATTCCTAGCTACACAAAGCATAGTGAGAAAGAAAGGATGTGTTCCTCTCTTGCTAAGAGAGGAGATGTCTGCTGTGTAGACAAGACACAAGCTATCTGCTCCAATTCTTTCCTGGCCATCTTCTTCATTCCTAACACACCAGCTCATTTTCATCTTAAAAACCTCTTCTCTGGAACATGAGGTCCCCTCTTCACTCTGAAGCTGACTGCCTCCTCAAACTTTGCATAAACAGTTAGGAAAGGTTGCTGGCTCTGGTTAGTGATAATTTGCTCCTTCCTTTCTGGTGCAAACTGCCCCCACCACTGCATTGACATTTCTCCCTTTGAGTCATCAATGACCTGGAAATTGCTTGCTCTCCTGGGCCTGAGGTCTTTCTTAACCTCATTACTTCATACTTTGATCTTCCTTTAAAGGAAATCTGGAAAAATCAAACTTCCAATCACGCCCAAAGCTATGCAGTGGGCAGCTGAGATTGAGCCCCTCAACATCTCATATCAGAAGTTTTGTGTGTGGGGGTTGTGTGGAGGGTTGTTCATGAGGCTCCTCCCCTTACAGATTATTGTTATGAGTGCTGGAAGGAGAGATGTCATTCTCTGCAGTGGTATAGCCACAAGGAAGTTGCTCATAATCCTATAAATAATAACCCGCCCATGCTGGAGCCAGCAATACTAATTAATCCAGAAAAGACATGGGAAGAGGAGAGGAATTTGTTGGGAAGGAAAAGGGTTTCAGTGTAGGCAAGGTGAGAGAAGATAATGTAGGGACTAAGATTTAGTATATATGTGTGTAAAACTACCAAAGAGTATTTTTTTAAGGTTGTGCGGTAAAATTAAGTCTCCCATTCCCTCTTGCTAGGAGTCTTTCTGCATTCTCTTAGAGTGATCTTTACAGCTAAGTTCCTCTGAGACATCTCTGTAGAGAAGTGTGCAAGCCCAAAATACACCATGTCCCATACAAGTATAGCATATAACAACATACAACTTCGTCTATACTCAAACTCACACACACACACACACACACACACA
>NW_022196904.1:111670021-111697109 GCF_008632895.1 Mastomys coucha
CACACACACACAATTGTTGAATCTTAGGGCTGGAGAAATGGCTAAGTGATTGAGTGCACTGATTGCTCTTCCAGAGGACCCAGGTTCAAATCCCAGCACCCACATGGCAGCTCACAACTGTCTGTAAATCCAAGCTCCAACACCTTTCCACAGACATGCAGACAAAACACCAATGCACATAAAATGGAGATCAATTATTTTTGAAAATAGTTGAATCTTGTTGATTTTTCAAAAGCTATCCAATTAAGATGCCAACCTAGATAAAAGCTCAGAATCCCACTTCTAATCCCATCTAAATAGGGACCACTTCTGTTCTTTCCTTCAATCTCTTTGTCCTGGAGTTGACACTTATCTACACACCGAACTCTGCTTTTTTCTTCTAATGAGTACTGTGGACCTTTTCTGTCCCCAGGTTCTATATTTTGGATTCAACCAACCATGGATGGTCATTTTTAAGAAATTAAATTTTGTGTCTCTGTAGAACATGTTAGAACACAACCATTGCATTATCCCCCAAATAGAGCAGGATAATAACTTCTTGCACAGCGTTTACATTATGTTCGGTACCCTAAGTCTTCTGATTCATATAATATGTACATAGGTTATGCCCACATTCTCTATAAGTAACTGCAGCATCCAAGAACCAAGGTGCTTAAGGAACCAAAAAGATATTTAGAACTGACCCATAGTGGATTTGAAGGGGCAACTGTCTATCTGCAAGCTAAATGCAGAATCTCTCTACTCCATGCGTGTGTGTGTGTGTGTGTGTGTGTGTATGTGTGTGTGTGTGTGTGTACTAATGCATATATATGTGCGAATGCCTGAGTGCAGAGAAGCTGTAGAATGTAGATGTCTTTCCTCAGACTCTATCTATCCATTTGTTGCATGTTTATTTATATTTATTTGGTTTGGAGGGTGTCTCTCACTTGCCTAGAGCTGACCAGTGAGCCCCAGCAATGTGCCTGTCTCCAGTACTGAATTACAAGTGTGTGTGACTGTGCCAGGCTTTTTACATGAGTTCTGGAGATTGAATTCAGGTCCTAATGCTTGCCTAGCAAGCACTATATCAACTTATCTAGCCCCTAGGTCTCCTCCTTTTAAGGTCCCACTTCCTGCTTGTATGAAGCAGTGTTTACTGGGTCTCCTGACTCCCCAGCTACTCCTTGTAAGAGCTCGGACTCCATGAGAAGCTGTGTCCACTGACAGTAGAATTTGGAGAATTAAATTATCCCAAGACCAGGAAAGGGAAACAGCAAAGCCCATTTTTTATTTATTTACACAGTGCATATTCTTAAAAACAACCTCAAAGTAGTTCCCTCCCTAAATCCATTTCCAGAATAACTCAAGAAGTGGTGTGTTACCTGCTTGAAATGTCTTTTCAAGGGACTGAGTCTCGCTGGGACTGGAAATGAATCCTTCTTGTCTGAGCATGCATCTTCTCCACTAATCTCTAACTGAAGTCCTAGGTCCTGCTTGAACCTTGCAGCTCTTCTGTACATCACAGCCCCACCATACCTCACCCTCATACCTCACTGCCCCTATACCTCAAGCCCCTCATTACTTCACAGGCCCTAGTCTTCATACCCACATACCTGACAGTACTCTCATACCTCACAGTACTTTCATATTTCACAGGCCCCCAATCTTCACACCTCATACCTGACAGTCTCTTTATACCTTACAGCCCTTCCATTCATCACAGCCTCCATACCTCAAGACTCCCTACACCCCACAGTCTCCCCATATATCACAGACTCCCCCCCATACCTCACAGATCCTTCCATACCTTATAGACCCCCATACCTCACCAGGCTTGGACCTCAGGGTTTAAATGTCAGTTTCTTATTGTGCTCATGACTAACTGGAGTGGAATTTTCTGTATTGGGCAGGTTGTGGCAGAGCTTCTGAGACCCACACTAGCCAGAGCACACCATGCCCATCCCATATGCCCACCATCCGGAACAGAGTTAATAGCCCTTGGCTATTGGTTGCTGTGCTAAATATTGGATGCACATAAAAACAATGGCAGTGACTTTTATTCTAATATTTTGATTACACTTTCATTTTTTTTTCTTAACAAGTTTTCTGTTTCATCTTCTTAGAATTTGGAAAAACAATTATTAAGATTCTAAAGAATTAATCAACAGAAGAATGTCAAGGGCAGGGTCCAACTACCTCATTCTGAGAGGCATAATAACTATTTCAGATTACTACCTAGCTTCAAAACAAAATGAGTCTTTGTATTTTATACATGAAGTCACATCCAACCACTGTCTTCCTTTGAACCTATATACAACTTTCAAGTACAAAGCTTCCTTTTAAGCTTGGTAATAAACTTCACAAGAATGACGGCCAACTTTAATAAATAGCATGACCCTAACAGTGAATCTTGTTAATGATCATACTATGATAGCATCATTAAAAATGAAGTCTTCTATCCAGAGTCTGAATCATCCCCTCACCCCGGGTCGCTTCACTTACGAAGTAAATGCATCTAGAACAAGTGTGTGTTGGGAATTTAGCTAACTTGCATGCAGGTCATGTCCCTGGGAATGGTGAAGCTGGGGTTGGTTCTCAGGTCATCTCAGATTACAAAGCCATGCTATGTGCATGCTCTGGAATAGTGGGGGTGCTACAGGAAGCCTGTAACTGAACCAAAGAATCTCCTGATCTTGCCTCTCCTGATTTACTCCATGAAACCCTGCATACATTGTCAACTTTTCAATTTTCCTGCTGAGGCCAGATAATTCTTTTCCCTGCCTATCTCATAGATTGGTGGGAATTGAATCTTTAAAGGCAGACAAATAGAAAGAATAGGCGTGATGAGAGTTTATTTTGAGTGGCGATGTGAACTTGAATGAACAGTTGAGGAATACAGGAGAGAAGTAGAGTCTTTGCCAACATGGAAAATGTTTAAGGAATAAAAAACACCCATCAGTTCTTTACCTAGACATCCGGAACACAGCCAAAGCAGTCACTTAGTGGGAGATTAGAGTCTGGAGCCTGGGAAATGGCACAGTGGTTTAGACTAAGGACCTGGGGACCTGAGATAGAGTCCTTGGCACCCACATAAAAGACAGGTTAACAAAGTTCACCATTAGGGTCATATTAATGTCTCTCAGAGGGGAGTCAGGCAGATCCTGACAGCTAGCTGCTGGCCAGGCTAGCCAAAATAATGACGAGCTTCAGTTCAGAAACAAACCTTGTCTCAGGAACCGGGAAAAAACCAAAAGTTGTCTTCTTACCTCTCCACGTACTTACCCAGTGTGCAACCCCACAGGCGTGTGTAACCCACTGACAAATAGACACACATGTACATACTACACACAGAGCAGGGTGGGAGAGGCCAGGATTGTAGAATTGCACTAGATTTTGTTTCTCTTGGTGATTTTTTAGAAGTTTGTTTTTACAAAGGGAGGTGACTGGTAGAAGGGGCTGAGTCTGTCACCTGTGGGAACAAACCAGACACTTCAGCCCTGTCAACCCATTCCTGTATGGGTACAATGAGCACTTCATGGAGCTATCGGTGGATTAAAGAGACAGGATGCTTGGCGGTGCTCTGTACCATACCCAGTTCACCATAACAGACCATTTTGGGTCCTTTCAGTAGTCCTGGGTGCCTTTTCTAAGCCTTTGAAATGGAGTGTTGAACAACAACAAAAAGAGAGTATGCCTTTGTGGATCTTATATACCAGCTGGGAATAGAGGAAATAGTGGAATAGAGGGAATAGTGGAATAGTGGAATAAATGGCTGAACGTGTGGGGCATATTGATATACTATGTTTGGCTGATCACACAGAACAGGATGTCCTGGTGGGGAATATCAAGACAAGAGGATACAGGAGCTACCTGATTTGGAGGAGACAGAGAACAGCTTCTCTGAGGAGGTGGCATTTAAACATCCTTGGAGGAAAACAGAGCAAAGCATGCTATTTTTAAGTTAAAATTAAGAAAAAAAAAAAAAACAAGCTGGGCAATGGTGGCACCTGAGTTCAACCCCAGCACTTAGGAGGCAGAGGCAGGTAGATCTCTGAGTTTAAGGTTAGCCTGGTCTACAGAGTGAGTTCCAGCCAGGGCTACACAGAGAAGCCCTGGCTTGAAGACCAGACAGACAGAGAGACAAAAAAGAAAACGAAAACAAAACAAACATGGATGACCTTTCTCAGGCTAGAGAGGTGGTTCAGTGGGTGACTCTTCCGGGACAGCTAAGGGATAGAGTTTGAAGCCCCGGAGTCCCTATAAAACTAGAGAAGGTGGCTAGAGACAGGAAAACCCCAGAAATGCTCAGGGCAGCTGAGACACACAGGAGACAGCAATAAGGAGGCCCTGTCTCAAACAGGCTTTTGATTGTCACGCATACTGCAATATATAGAAAACAAAGGCACATTATGTGCTTTTAGAGATTATATAGAACGTGATACTGTGAGATATTCTTCTTTTAATTTTGCATGGTGAGATAATTCTTTTAATTTTGCATCTAATCAAATAGATGTGTTATTTATTTAACTGTTTTCCCTATTCGTTAATAGAAGATTCTCCTCCTCCTCCTCCTCCTCCTCCTCCTCCTCCTCCTCCTCCTCTTTTTCCTCCTCATCCTCATCCTCATCCTCATCCTCCTTCTTCTTTTTCTTCTTCTCTTCCTCCTCCTCCTCCTCCTCCTTCTTTCTCCTCTTCCTCCTCCTCCTCTTCCTCCTTCTTCTTCTCTTCTTCCTTCTCCTTCTCCTCCACCTCCTCCTCCAGCTCCTCTTCCACCTTCTTCTCCTCCTCTTCTTCTTACTATAATGATTCTTGGGTTAACATCCTGTGTCCACATGTACTATAGGAACATAGAAGAGACCATGGTATGCCTTACAGGAAGTAATTCCCTTCAGGAGGCAGGATGTGTAGAAACCAGTGGGGTGAGGTGAGGCAGGTGGAAGGCACAGGTTCTGGGTAGAGGAACCATCCTGGATGAAGGTGGAGGTGAGAGATTCATATGAGCATCCTAGGAACAGAAACAGCCCAGTTTGGCTCTAGAATGGTATAGGCTGGTGGGTAACAGCACAGGGGCAATAGACCAGAAGACTGGCAAGTCCCTGTAGAAAGCCATCTGAAGAGAGTGGATTTGAGACCAGGTATGGTGGTGCACACCTTTAATCACAGCATATAGAAGGCAGGGGCAGGCAGATCTCTGTGAGTTCAAGGCTAGCCTGGCCTAAAGAGTGAGTTCCAGGCAAACAGGGCTACACTGTGAGATCCTGTTTCAAAAACAAAACAGACAAACAAAAGGAGTGTGGAATTTGGGCAGTGGGAGGCATTTGAAATAAAGCAAGAAAAAGGCTTATTCCCAAGATCCGCGGTTTCCTTTTGTTACACACTGACAACTGTATCCAAAACCATTAGGATATCAGGGGGAAAAAACTTTCAGTGCAAACATATCGTTATAATTTATCTGTTTTATCATTGTGTATTAATCTTTCACTATCTCTAATTTATAAGATAAATGACAAAAGCACTTATAGAAAGCTTGGTGTTACCTACCATTTCAGGCAAACCCCAAGCAGGTGGCTCCTGAAATAAGGACCTGGGTTCTATTGTGTCTTGGCATTTTGAATGATCCTTATGATGGGCATAACCAACCGAGCAAATACCATAACTATTTGTTTTCATCATGTGGTAGAACCCAGGCTTCTTTGCATGAGCAGTGCATGCTTTACTGCTGAGCAATACTCCAGCCCCACACTCAGGGGCCACACTCAGAGCTGTTGGCAACCTAATGACACAGAAGCCAGAAGGGGATGGGCACGGCTCCTTTGTAACAGCTCAGAGATCAGCTTTTCTATCTAGGTGTGTAGATCCACGAATGAGCATGGTTCCATCAGGCAAAACTGCTCACTCTGCCCCTGGAATAGGTGCCTGTGATTTAAATACACTAGTTGGCTTCATCCCCTGTCCCTGTGCCAGCAGCCCCTATGGTGTACTCTGAAGACAGGGAGATTGAATTTGCTGCCAGTTGCTAAATGAGGCTAGAGTATCTACCCAGGGTAGTCAGGGAGGCAGGTGTGGTCCAGACTACATTGATAATTAGATCTCAGCCACCGAGCTGCCCATTCTCTCCAAGGACACAGCAGGCAAGGAACAGATCCCAGGCTCTGCCTCCCAAGGGCTGACGTCTCCATTTAGGGAGCGCCCCTGAAACTAATGGACAGTGACAGCTCCATTTGAAAAACATAGAAACACTTAACAGGGATGCTGTAATCTGCCAGCCCCGTAAGCTGCTTATTAGCAGGGAAATCACGCTCCGCAGCAGCTTTGCCCCCTTGCTTAACCCCTGCCTCCAGCATCTCCTCTGTGCTATCTCACTTAAAGATTTCATTGTTCTCGGAAGGGGTGGGGGTGAAGGGGTGCAGAACTGCTAGAAGCTGTTTCTCAGCTCCTTTCACAGCCCCCGGGGAGCCCTGCAAATCAGCAGCCTTCCTCCTAGTGGGGATGGGAAGTGGATGGTTTTTAAGAAAAACAGCTCCTGAAGACTCTAGGTGTCTCAGCTAATAGGTTTCCAGTGTTGGCTCCTTTGGGTCTTCACATCCAAGCCAAAGGAAAACAGCAGCAGAAATCTCTTAAGAAATCGTCTTCCACCAGTGAACTTCCATTTGCTCACAGCCCTGCCTACTCTTTCTCCCCTCTGGACAACCGTAGTTGTTCTCATTCAGTACCTGGTGCCAATCTAGCCCCCAGACACCTTCATTCCACACTGCATCCCCACCATCCTCCTTGGCACCGACACTGTAATCTCCAACTTACCATGAGGTTAAAAAACGAGGATTCGATCCCATTCCCTGCAAATACATCCGGCCCTTAGTGGTCCCCTCTCTCCAAGCAGCTAAAGTTAGAGACTCAAAACCACCAGCTCCTCTTTCTCTCTTTCCTCCTTCAGATCCTGTCAACACTAGATGCAAATGAGTTACAGCTAAGTCCAAATGCATCTTCCCGCCAGCCCCCTTCCTTTCTCAGCCAGCTGTTACAACAATCTCCTACCTGGGCTGTTTCCATTGTCACCCCTGTCCCATACAGCCTTTTGTAGACAACACTGGCGATCTGACTTAAACACAACTGTCATGTCACTTAGAGCTTATCAAGCTGGGATGGAAATCCACTGACCTTGCGTGGCCATGAGGATCATGCTCTGGCTCCTGTCCCACTCTGTGACCTCTCCCGCCCCTCCTTACCCCTTGGTCATGCTGCTCCCACTCTGTCCTCACTGAGGATGATGGCAAGCACATCCCTGCCTCAGGACATTTGCACATACACTGCCTCTGCCTTCAGTGCTTTTTCGTTTGTCTGAGACATCCAGCTGACACTGCTCTTTATTTGCTTCACAAAGCACATGCTCAGAGGCCATTTCCTTAAGGATGAGTGACATTTGAGCACCTTTTGTATATTTTGACTCTTTAAAAGTAGTTTCCTCCCGGTCGCTAGAAAGCTAGTTTAGTGGTTAAGAGCACAGTGTTGCTCTTGTAGAAGACCCAAGTTCTGTTCCCAGTGTACATATCAGGTAGCCTGTGCCTCCAGCCCCAGGAGATCTGACTCCCCGTCTGGCCTCCCTAGGCACCTGCACTTAAGGGCACATACCTGCCACACATGTACCTAATTTAAAACAAGTATATGTCTTTACAAAAATAAATTTCTGAGGCTATAAATATAGATCAATGGGAGAGTGCTCTTGTGTATCTGGAACCCTAAGTTCAATTCTCTGAACCTGAAAAGGAGAAGAAAGAAAGAATTTAATTTTTGCCTTTATATAACTTTCCTCTGGGCTATCTTTTTCTTCCTAGCACATAATCACTTAACTTATAATTCATATTTACAAGTTAAAGAGCCCCTTTCGGTAGCTGGCATCACAAGTACATTTTAATTAATTTGCTATTAACCTTTAGGCTTGTTTTTTTTTCTTTTTTTTTTTTTAACTTCACATATGCATTCAGTTTTTAATATCATCAGATAGGATGTTTCTTTGTTGAATGTTCTTTCATTAGAAAGAATTTTCTTTCTTTCTTCTTGGTTTTGAACCTTTTGAAATGCCTTTCCCACTCTCAAATCATACATTTATTTAAGCTTTTTTTCTGCAACTTTCTTATGTTCATATCTTTGTGTCAAGTGAAATTTGCCTTTTCATGAGCATACTCTTATCAAGTTTGTGCCTTTAAATTTCCCATAGCAGGAGTGAATACAAGATACACTTTCATGATGGTGATATTATTCCTCTATTAAAGTTGATATGCATTTGTGGTGTGTGTGTGTGTGTGTGTGTGTGTGTGTGCGAGTGTAGAGTGGGGGGGTATGCTTTGGTGCACGTAGAGCATGTATGCATGTGGACATAGAGATCAAAGGTTGACCTAGCAGGGTGTCTTCCTGAACTGCTTCCCATTCTGTTTTTTGAAGCAGGCTGGCCAGTAAGCCCCAAGAATCCTTCTATCTTCACCTTGCTAGAGTTGAGATGACAGGCACCCTCCACTTTGCCTGGATTTTCATGTAGGTGCTTGGGTATAGCGCTCAGACCCTCATGCTGGAGTGACAAGCTCGTTAGCAACTGAGTCTCTGTCTTCCAGCCTCACATGTATGTCTGTAAGCTTAACAACAACTTTAAAACTCAAGCCTGTGTCTGGGATTTAAAACTTGAGTAGCTGAGAACTAACCCCCGTCAGAAGCGTGCGCTGCGGTAATGCTTCACAACGGAAAACAAGGAACAACAATTCTAGGCCCTTGTCACACACGTCACTTCATGTTGTTATCATCACAACCCCGAATTGGTCCCTGTGTTATACAAGAGGGAATGTCCTTGGAGTTGTACAGCCAGTGAGCGAGCAATAAGATGCCAAGGTTCTGATCCCTGTTGCAGGGTACAGAACCTGGAGTTCTCTTCTGTTCAGCTGTGGCTTCCTGAGAGTATCCATCCCATCCCTTTTGCTAAGGCTTTCTGGAGAGACTCCACTCTCCTGGTGACAGGAGCTCAGTGGCAGTCTCCTGTGTCCCTTCTGTGCACTCTCAGAGGCCAAATTCAGTGGTTCCTTTTCAGCAAACTTTCCTGCTCAACTTTCTAGAGGTATTTCCAATAGGACGGTACATCTGCCTGTGGCTTCTCTCAGTCCTTAGCATATCTGAGGTACTCTCTCCTGGTTCCCTTGCTTGCTCTAAGACAGTGTTGAGGGAACTTTAATCACTGGCAGATGGGAATAAAATCCGTGTGTCGACGGACTGTTATGTGAGTTTAAAAGGTACCATGAACAAAGCCAGCTGCATGGGAAGTGGCTGGTGGTCATTCTTGTTACTGTCCACTCCTTCTTCCTCAGTGGGACATTTTTGAAAGGCTTTTTTCAAGGTCTCTCCCTTGAGCCCCACAACTCCTGACTCCCCCTGGTTCTGAGCTAGATGGGCACTGGCCTCTCAAAACCATGATATCCCAAAATGGGAATCACCATCTTTCTGAGTTTTCTCACGTCCTGTCCCTGCTGTTGAGAGGACAACATTCTCGGTCAATCAGAGCAGAGACCCCAACACCACAATTTCACCCCCACCCCACTTCTCAGTCTATCACTTCCTATCCATCAGCTGTATTTGTAAATGTGGAGACAGACCCTGGCTCTGAGAGTAGGTGGATACAACTCCACCTCCTGCATCATGATTGCTAGTGGTTTGACCTTGAGCAGATGACTTCCTGGCCTTAGTTTCCTCATCTGTGAAATGGGAGATAATATTTATATTAGTTACTTTTTTTTTTGAAACCATGATAAATCCCTGGTGGGTGCAGTTTAAGGGAAGAAAGGTCTGCTTTGATCCACAGTTTCTGAGGATATTGGTTCACCTTGATGTGGAAGACATGGCAGCATCAGTGTAAGGCAGCTGGTCACATCACGGTGGGCTGGAGACAGAGCATGGAGGCCTAAGCAAAAGTGGATATCATTTTCAAGGCCTGCCCCCAGTGACCCACTTCCACTTACTAAGCCACAATCCCAAAGATTGATACACTCCATAAGGCCTTTGAGAGGGTTAAAGGAGATCCTATGGGTGACGTCTTCTGCTGGGTGCCCAGCGGTAGCAAACTCACCATACAGATCACCTACCATTATTATGACTACTACTGTAATAGCATTAGGTTGAGGTTGCCTCCTGCATAACTTACGTTCCTCGTCCTTGCGATCAAATACACCTGGTAAGCAGCAGGAGTCTGAGATGGCTGGTCACAATGTGTCAGCAGCCGGCCGGGAAGCAGTGAGCACTCAGGAAGTATGGCCAGCCAGCGTGTGACACCTCAAGGCTCGCATCTGGTAACTCACTTCCTCCAGCAAAGCTCCGCCTCCTGAGCATAGCGCAATTTCCAAAAGAGCGTCGTCAGCTGAGGAACAAGTGTCCGAACCCTCACACACATGGGAGACACTGCTCATTCAAACCATAACACCTCCTGTGGACACTAGAATCCTGAGGGTATCTGAGCATGTGGGCTATCCCGGAGAGCAACAAGAACAAGAACACCGACGTAGTAACTCATCTCCTTTCCTTAGGCAGGAATTTAGCGTGTGCATACGAATTTCCTCCCATACCAGGTCTCCCTACTTGGAGAGAGAGTGATTGATTTTCCCTTCTGGAACCTTGTAATTCAGGATCAATGATTAATCCAGCTCTCCGGGACGTTGTGGGGACACTGAGATCTTGTGTTGGGGTTCTGCCTCCACTGGCTGATGGTTGAAAACTATATTCTTGTTGAGCTAGAGGTACCCAAGGCTCCTGATCAAGAGTAGCAGGGTGACACTTTAAGGGATCTGCTGCTATAAATATTGAGTATACCAGGTGATGTATGAATGGGTCATTATTTGACATCTGACACCCATTAAAGGTGAGAAGTACCTTAATCCCATGCCTTTCAACAGATGGTCTTGTCTGACTCATTGGGGGTGGGTGACGCGGTGGGGACATGCCACATGCTGCTAGCCCCACCTCCTCATGCCTTTGGCATACATTTCCTGACTTCCCAAAAGGAAACCAGGAGTGACCTGAGAGCTTCAGCACCCAAAGGCTGGGAGCCCAAGGTCGCGTAGCAAAGGTCATGAGAATTTTGCATTTTACATTGCTCTCATTCTGGATCATTGAAACAGCCTCTCTGCATTTCTGGAAGGGAAGGGATTGGAGGAAAACCACACCCGGTTCTGTTCAGTTCTGATTTATTTTGGCTTTTGGTTTTGTTTTGGTTTTGTTTTTCCCACCCACCACAAGTTCTTTTCTCCCCCTCTCATAGTGTGGGCGAAACGCTGAAAACTTCGACCGGTTTTTCACCCGCCATCCACCAGTCCTAACACCTCCTGACCAGGAAGTCATCAGGAATATTGACCAATCAGAATTCGAAGGATTTTCCTTTGTTAACTCTGAATTTTTAAAACCTGAAGTCAAGAGCTAAGTAGATCCGTAGACCTCCGTCCTTCATTTCTGTCATTCAAGCGCAACAGCTATCATGGTGACATTTTTTCTTTTTCATTGCCGAGTTACATCCGTGTTTTCTTTTCTGATGAGGCTAGAGTGGCCATGTTTCAGAACCCAAATGTCCTCAAGTAGTTTGGAGCATCTCGAGGACATGGAATTATGCAGGTGGCATGTAGAAAGTGCTGCATAATCGAGACACGCTCAGAGTCCTACTATGTGTGTTCCTAGCATGTCAGCTCACAGGCTCCCATGGGAGAGAAAATGCTTGCTTTTCTCCCTGGTCCTCTGCACTGCCATCTTTACCCCGATCCTCCAGTCTACGTCCTCCCTACAAAATGGATAGATATACCAAATGCTAGCAGTATCCTTCCACTTTCCAGGCTGGGAGCTTGGCTTGAATCCAAGTATATGGCTGCTTTGCCCTAGAGGGAATCCCTCCACGCTGCCTGTTCTGGAGGCAGTCGAGCTTTGAAAAGAACATGCTAAAAATAAAATTTTATTTTTATTTTTTTAACTCAGTGTTAAGAAGATTATCTAAGTCCAGAAAAAAAAAAAAAAAAAAAAGGAATGCGCTTTTAGACAAGTTTCCATCTAAAAGCACTTCCAGGGTCAAAAGGCAACCAGCTTGGGTGCTGTCACCTTGCCGTATTTTCTAATACTGTATGTCTGATAGCGGTACCCTCATCCTCCAAACTACTCAAGAAGGACATTTGGCACTGTTCCTGGAACCACATGGTCACTCTAGCCAGGTCCCAAAGGACCCTGATTCTACATTACATTTCAAATGTTACTTGCCTTTTTATTTCTGTCATCATTGAAATGCAAAAAAAGAAAAAAGAAAAAAAAAGAAAAAAGAAAAAAAAAGAAAAAAGAAAAAGAAAAAAATACTCACTTTGTTACACATGCTTTAAAATCTGTGTCCAGATGTTATTAACCGTAATGGCCTGCTTTGTTCAACCAAGAAGATGGCTATGGAACCCAGCAGACTTGTGCCCATGGGGAGGGGATTTGTCTAGATGTCCCACTGGTATTGGAGAAGTAATTGTGTGCTTTGAGAAAGACACCATCTCTCCAAACCATGATGGGTGCATTCTTCAGTATGATGTCATTTTGCAAGATGTTTGTGGGAATGTTTATTTGCTCTTCAGTATATGTTCTGATATTTTTCTCCTAGCATCAAGATACAATGAGAGAGAGAGAGAGAGAGAGAGAGAGAGAGAGAGAGAGAGAGAGAGAGAGAGAGAGAAAAGAAATCCTATTTCAAAGAAAACTGTCCTTTTTGAACAATGAGGACCCAGACTACAGAGTAGGGTCTAAGAAGGAACTCCAGAGAAAGGGGCTAAAGCTGGATCTTTAATAGCCTCAGCATTAAACAGCCAGAGAGTAGGGGCTAGAGACTATTCAGGGATACCTGATGTTCTGAAATGGGGTGGGATAAACAGGATGGAGCCTCCCACACCATCAGACTTCAGAGACCACATTCCCATCAGAATCAAGGTAGGAACATTCCCAAGGCTCTTAAGCTTCTCATCAGAATCACCACTCTTACAAATCTTGAGCAAGCACCTCACTGAGCTCCCAGAAGTCCAAGGGAGCCCTTGGAGCAGGAGAGACTTCATTTCTCCCTGAACAGATGGGCACAGCAGGTGGCCCCTTACCCTTGCCTACATCTTAGCACCCTGCTCCTTGCATGCAGTCTTGAGGAGAATTCTTATCACAGGCCAAAAGATGTCTGGGTCCTCCAGTGCTTCTGAGAGATCACACAGAGACTTCCAAAGGGACAGTGTCCTTGAAGTATACCTCCTCATCCTTTAGAAGACTATGCCTTCGGGTTCTTCTGAGGCAAAGACCCTTATAGTTCATTTTTTCCTGGCTTCTTAGCAACTCAGCTTTAAGCTTAGGTCATGCCCTGCTAGATCATGTGAAGCAAGCTTGTTGTCCTAACTGACAATCTTACAATGTTAGCTACTGAAAGAGACCAGGGTAATCTCGCTCCTCACTCTGTTATTTGGGGCAACTGGTATCTGAAGAGTAGAAGTTATTTTCTGCTTGGTTGGTCAGTGGTGATACAAGCACAAGTATCCTGACCAATGACACAGGACTCTGTTCTGTAACAAAACAAATGTCTCTGAGCCACGTGTCCACTGCCAGGCAAATTATGTAGGGTCTTTTATCTGGTCAGTGGGTCACCAGGCCTTGGACATATGCTCAGAATAAAAACCATAGAGAAATCTTGGGCCATTGGCAAGTGACCGGAGATAGCCTTAGAAAACAATGTAAGAAGGAAGGATGGGTAGATAGATGGATGGATGAATAGATAGATAGATAGATAGATAGATAGATAGATAGATAGATAGATAGATAGATAATAGTATATATATATATGTCTGTGTGTGTGTGTAAATATATACACTACACTCTACATTTTCAGATTCTTACCATTATGTTTTAAGGTCCTTAGTTGTCAGAAATAGATACTCAAGCCTAAGTGTCTGTTCCCTTAGCATAGCTTGATGAGGGTGGGTCAAAGCTTCTGTGGAAGTAATGGATCATGAATCAGACAGACCTCCCACTGCTTCCTCTCCCACCAGCGTTCTAGATCAGAGGAAGCCAAGAAACAGTTTCAATCATATATAAGATCTCTATGAAATATTTTGAAATTTTATCCAAAAAAGAAGTAATTTGTTTTTGCATCCATCCATTTATGCATCCTCCATCCATTCAAGTAGCATTTATTGAGTACCAACAGTGTGCCAGGCTGGGTGTCAGGATCCTGGTAAGAAATAATAAAGATGCAGTCCGTCCTCTTTCCCCAGCATACCATCTGTGGAAAGATGGCCATAAAACAAGTAATTGAAAGTGTGCTGTTGTCTAGATCTCTGAGCTTATTAAGAAAATCCTCTTCTGGAGGTCTTCGCAGCTTCTTAGTCCCTCTATAGACCATATTTTGAAGCTGAAGGCATCCTCTCCACCAAGATTTCTACAGCAATCCCATACTACAGTGCGCAGGGAAAGAGAGAGGTGGGGTGAACTCTTCTGGAAGCCAATGGCACAAGCTCCATACTTGATCGGACCACAGAAGCTCCCACAACATGAATAGATGTGTGTGTCCTACAGAGGAAGGGAAATAACTGGCTTTATGACTTATCACTTACTCTTCAGTGTCAGCTCTCATTGTCCATCCAGTATTCAGCTATCTGCAGGCCCTTGGGGAATATCATTCCTGTTTAGAGCACTGCTGATCAAATCATGTGACCCTTGCTGGTCACATCCTGATCCCTCTAGCCCATCTGAAACAGGATGAAAATTTTCACACACACACACACACACACACACACACACACACACACACACACACCATATTTAACTTCTGGGAGAACTGAAGGGAAAAAAAACTAAGAGAAATCTAATCAAAGCTGCTGTGAACTGTGACCAATCACATGTCTGGATCCAAGAATCCTCTTTTAAATTTCGTAATTTCTGGCTGATCTCCTCCTTTAAGAAAGGAAAAGACCATGATAGGCCCAAGGCAGGCCAGTGGAATTAACAGTGGGTGTTTTTGGTCTCATGTGGCTTCAGATGCAATTCCCAAAAGAATTGTCACAACAAAGGAGCCCATTTCCCTCCCAACATTGTATGGTAAAATCCTGGAGAATTTTCCTGGGAAGGTCCACTCATGAGATGGAACCTATTAAAAGGAAATCTTATTTGGAACACGTGGCTGACTAAAGCACAGCAAATATTTATATATATGTAAAGGCTTCCAAAATTGGAGCTGGTAGGAGGGGAAGTTCTTCCACATGCTCCCAGGTAAGGATGGCTGGGTAAAAAGAGACCCCAGAAGAGGAGCTGCCTATCTTCTGCCCTCAGGTCTGCCCTTCTCCTGTCCACACAGAGCCTTGTAGCTTCCAGACCTTGCTCATACACAGTTCACTCCATACTGGCTCCATTTACATAAGCCTTAGGAGCTGTGAAGATAACTGTTATCATTTTGCTTCAGTGTGAAGAGGAATCTGCCTCAGGAGTTAGGAAAAGCAAGGAAGCAGCCCGTTAAGGAAGTCTTCTTTATTGATTTGATGAGTACTTATGAACAGCCTATTGTGTGCTCAGTAGCATTGGAAACACAATAGCACAGGAACAGACAAGGACCTTGCCCTAAAGGAGAAAAACGATGCAAATTCCCCAAAGCAGAAAATGCACAGGTGCTGAAGAGGGT
Source organism: Mastomys coucha (assembly GCF_008632895.1). Lineage (NCBI taxonomy): Eukaryota > Metazoa > Chordata > Mammalia > Rodentia > Muridae > Mastomys > Mastomys coucha. The sequence continues at coordinate 111,685,686 of NW_022196904.1, forward strand.
GCAAACATGTGACTTATAGGATCAGGAAAGAGAAAACAGTATTAAAGAGACAGAAGGCACGGAGCTTCCCTCTGGATGCAGAAAGTAACACCATGGAGTGCCCAAGCCTAGAGTCCTCCACAGAAACTCAGTATGGACAAGGATACCACAAGAAATGAGCCACCATGTAGGAAACAGCTTCATGAGTAGCCTTAGCCTTGTCTTCTATAACTACCCTCTTCCAGATGACCCCCTGATGCCAATTTGTCTCCCTCAGTCCCATAAACCTATTCGAACACTCCAGTAGAAAGTACCTGTCTCAGGGGAGCATCCAGAAAGAAGTAGGCTAGAGCCTAGCAACAGGAAATAAATTCTTATCAGCCAGTGTCCCTTAGGACACTAAACTTGCTAACTTACTAAGATTGACCAAAGTGAATCAGCCAACAAACTCGTGTAACACACCCTTGGCTTCAGCTAGGCACCTACCTGTTGCTAGGAATTCCAGGCACTGTGAAAACAGTCTTCAAGCTTTCTCTCCATCCAGAGCAGTTGTAATGAGGCAAAAATCAGCTGCAATGTGACTGGAAATAAGTCTCTAATTCACTGCAAAGGCTTGGGCAAGTCCCTTCACTGACCTGTGTCCTAGTTTTCTCATATGTCCAACAATGGGAGACAAGGACATCAGCTTTGCCTCCTCCAGATAGGTGATGTGAGATTGGGAAGGGCTAATAGACTTACAGGAGCCCTGGAGAAGCCAGCACATCAAAAAGTCACCCACATTCACATTCTCTGGTAGAACCTGCCTCAAACTAGTGAGCAATTCCTGTACACATGTAGTCAGTTGGGCAGGCAGGAAGAAAGGAAGGAAGGGAGCGAGGGAGGGAGGAAGGCAGACAGGCAGGCATGCAGGCTGGGTGGCCAGGTTAGCTACTAAAAAAACCAAGTAGTTTCATTCTTCAAGCTTGCCTTCATAGATCTTGCTTTAAGCTTTGTAGTGTGTTTCTTATGGAAGCACATCAACATCTTTGGAGAGACTCTGGCTAGTGAAGACCCAGATTCTACTCTAGTGTTCAGCTTTTGAGCAACATTTCACAGCCTAGCTTTCACCAATCTCTTTGGGGGGTGGAGGCTGAATCTAAAATATGAGTTAAGTAGACCCTAACGGCCTGGCCAACTCTGAGCCAGATCTTCTGACACAATTCTGGCACCAGCTAGGCTGTCTACGGTCAGCAGTGAGTCTCAGACATGAGGATGAGGTGGATGGTGTTTAGTTTCTTGCAATGAACACTGAGCTGCTTCCCCTACATGACTGTTTGCCTTCTGAAAGCAATGTATATATAGTATTCATTCTCTCTCTCTCTCTCTCTCTCTCTCTCTCTCTCTCTCTCTCTCTCTCTCTCTCTCTCTCTCTCTCTCTCTCTCTCTAAAACAAAGTCAGCTCCTGGCCACAGGGGTCGCCATTGAGTTGTTTCCCTCCAGGATACTCTATCTAAGAGCTCACTAAGTCTATGGCAACTGTAAGAGGAAATAGTTACCAATGTAATTCACCTCAAAGTCAAGGCATAGCACTCCCCTCCACACAAACACACATCTCTTTAGGACAATTCTTAAAAAATTAAAAAGAAAAAAAGAAAAAGAAATCAATGAATCTTTTCATCTCATAGAAAATTGGCACCAAGTTTTCTCTCCCAAAGCCAGCATACAATATGAACTGAGAGCTGATATAAGGCATACAGCTGCCACAAGCTGTCAGCACAAGGCTTTCTGACTACTCAGGAGCTCCCCTCAGCCTTCTGGTAACTGGCATGTCCTGGTCATGTTTCCTGCTGCTTCTGCTTCTGTTTTAATGTGTTTGCTTTCCATTTGGCAGAGAGACAAGCGAGACACCTCCAACTTCGACAAAGAGTTCACCAGGCAGCCTGTGGAACTGACTCCCACTGACAAACTCTTCATCATGAACTTGGACCAAAATGAGTTTGCTGGCTTCTCGTATACTAACCCAGAGTTTGTCATTAATGTGTAGGTGAATGCAGAGTCGATTGCTGAGCCTGTGTGTAAGGCTTCAGGCTGAATGTCTGTTACCAATTCCAGTCTTCCAGGATTCATGATGCCTCTGTTGGCATCCGTCATGTGGAGAGCTTGTCTTAGAGGGCTTTTCTTTGTATGTATAGCTTGCTAGTTTGTTTTCTACATTTCAAACTGTTTAGTTTAGAATAAGCGCATTGCCCACTGATAGAGGTACAATTTTCCAGACTTCCAGAAACTCATTCAATGAACCCAGAGTGTCAAAACTTAACTGTGTCAGATACCAAAATGCTTCAGTATTTGTAATTTTTAAAGTCAGATGCTGATGTTCCTGGTCAAAGTTTTTACAGCTCCTCTCTAATGTCTCCTTTGAATGCTACCTGAGCATGACCCGTATTTTTAAAAGTTGTGAAAGCTTTGCAGTTACTGTGAACTCTTGTCTCTTGGAGGAAACTTTTCGTTTAAGAACTGGTATGATTAAACTGAATTCATATATGCAAACCCTCTTGTGTATGTGTCTGTTTTTAAACATACTACATTACAGATAGGAGGAACACAAAGTGACATTGCCGTGTGACGAGTGCCCTTCATAGCATCGACTTTATTTGCATTAAAATCATTATACACACTTAAAATGGAACATTTCATATTAGTTCAGTGGACTTTCAGATTTGGGGGAAGCTAAAAGAAATCAGAAAATTGGCAACAATTGAGCTTATCTTTCCATGTGGAAATAACTCTATTTTTTAAACTTCTTTTTTTTTAAAAAAAAAAAACTTTTTATTATTCTTTGTGAGTTTTACATCATGCACCCCAATTCCGGCCATCTCCCAGTCCCTTCATAACCACCTTCTGCCCATACAACCTCTGCTCCCCAAAAGAAAATAAAAAATAAAAAATGAACAAAACATTTTTAAAAAAAAAACATTGTGGAAGCTGTAGCTTGTCACAGTATGTCCCATAGTCCACCCTTTTGTCCACACATCTTTACTTGCAAATGTTCGTTGCAATGAGTCATTGGTCTGGTTCAAGGCCTCTGGCTTCTGCCACACCACCAATACTGGATCCTTACTCTTCTTGATTATCTTGTTGTTGTCCTGTGTCATGGAGATCATGAAGCTTTGGATCTGCAGCATCAGTCCTTTCATGAGTTCCAGCAGCTCATAGATGAGAGAGATGTTGGGATGGGCCAACTCAAAGCCCTAGATCTGGGCCTGGGTGGTAATCTGGGTCAGCCAGCCAGCACTCCCACACCCACAACCACCAGGGCAAGCTCTTCAGCACTGCCCAGGCTAGCTTACCTAATGCCACAGCTTGCAAGAGGCAGGGCCAGTTCTCCCTCTTTCACACCCTGAGGGCTCGCTCGCTCACACCCACTTCACCAGAGCTACCTCAACTGTGCTGCCCAGGTGAGGTACAGGGCCTGCTCTCCCAAATGCTACAGCTGGCAAGGGGTGAGGCCAGCTCTCTGGTTCTTATGACTCTGGAGCCAGCTCTCCTGCCTGCTGCAGATGGTGAAGGGTAGAGTGACAAGGGTCCAGCTCACCTGTGTCCCCTCCATCAGGGCCAGATCTACTGTGCTGTCCAGGCAAGGTGCAGGGCCTGCCTGCTCTCCCACTCTTAATGACCCAAGGCTAACTCTCCTGTCTGCTACAGGCAACAGGGGTGAGGTGGGGGAAGGCATCACCCCTGCAGGCCATCCCCCCCAACTCTCCTCACTTCCCATCCACCCCCAACACCTCTCCTAAAGCATCTCATAGCAGATAAGTGTGGAATCAGCTCTCTTGTGCTCATGCATGCTCCTACCACCAGGGCTAGCTCTACTGTGCTGCCCAAGTGAGAGGAGGGCTGTTCTCTTGAGTGCTGCTGCTGGAGATAGGTGGGGGCTAGTTCTCCAGAGTGCCACAGCCAGTGAGGAGTGGGGCCAGCTCTGCACAGCCCTTGGATATCAATATGGTCCCAGGCGGTAGCCCAGACAAGGGATGTCCACCACATGGTCTTTAGTGGTAATAGGAGCCATGGACATCGACACAGATATCTGCCACATGACTTCACCATGGCCTCAGGTGGTGGGGCTGGCTACTCACAACAGGCTATTCCTCTCAGGCCCTCGCATCTCCAGTTCCATCTCTCTTCATAACGCTCAAGCTGCTCCACTTCTCTTTCTTTCCCATCTCTCCACATCCTTGCACATTGTAGTGGTGTGGGTGGGCCACATGGCTGGAGGGCCTCTGGGTGCTTTTGCCCACCCACTACAAAACATGGCGGTAGCCTGTGAAGCATGGCACCAGACTGGCCTCTTGGAAATAATTCAACAGAATTAAGAAATGGCTATATCCTTGGGTTTGGGTGGCTAGGTTGGTAGAATGCTTGATGCATGAGACCCTGGATTTGATCCCCAGAATTGCCTACATTAAGCATGGTAGTACATGCCTATAATCCAAGAATTTTGAAAGCAGAGGAGGATCAGGAACTGAAGGTCATTCTCTCCTTGGCTACATAGCAAGTTTGAGGCCAACTTGAACTACTTGGAACCTTGCCTTTAAAAGTGAGAAGGTGGTGAGATAGATCAGCAGGTAAAACTGCCTGCTGTCAAAGCTAAGGAATCCCTTGATTCCCATGACTCACATGGCAGAAGGATAAAATGAACTCTTACAATCTGTCCTCTGAACTCTGCATGCATGTTCACATACACACACACACACACACACACAGATACGCACACATACGTGCACACACACACATACACACATAAATAAAAAACACTAAATTTTAAATGTATGCATCCTTTGAACACTGTGAGTTTGTCACAGTGACTACCTCCCATCTATTCCCTGACTGCTATAGCCATTCAAAGCTTTTCCATTTGTGAAGCCTGAGCTTGATGACCTTACTGTTTTCCTGTGCCCATTGAACCTTGTTTTAGTCAGTGCATGTCATGTTTATTATTAAATATGAAATACACTGGTATAGAGTGAAGCCTCAGCAGTTACAAGCACTTGCTGTTCTTCCAGACGAGCAGAGTCTGGTTCACAGCACTCACACTGAGCAACTCATAGCTGTCTATAATTCCAGCTTCAGGAAACCCAATACAGTTCTAGCCTCCTCACATATGCAGATGTGCATGTGTGTGCATGCACACATGACATAATATCATCTTTACAAAGAAATGCAGTATATTCAATGAAAACTATAATAAAAGTCAGCCAGAAGGCTGGTGTCAGGACAGACAATACTCTCCTGTGGTCCTTGGAATACGTTTTTTATTTTAACTATTTAACTGATTTAACTCAGCACTGGCAATAGGGGAAAATGTATATGTCCTTTTCTCAGCAGCCATATTTTCACAGAAAGGCACAGGAAACATGAAGGAAAGAGGGAGGATGTCTTCTGAATGATGCTGGTAAGACAAGGAGTTCCTTTCTCAGTGCAGGGTGGGACAATACTGAATCATTTGTCAGTCCACTACATCCATTCCTGAGTGGGTCATGCTTCTGTTTTCTTGTGGAATTGTGCAGTGGCAGTCTGCAACACATGCCTTTGTAGCTGCTAAGACTGGTGGGTAACAGAAAAGAGTAAACACATCACACACCAAGCACACCCTGACTCTACAGTCTGTCTATCCCCTCTCTTGGAGGAGCCCCCCAAGTAGAGCAAATTGGCAAATATAGTGAATCCATTGATCTCCCAGTGAGCTCATCTTTGTGGAAGTTTGGAAACCCTGCCAGTGAAAACTGGCTGAAGCCAACTTCAAAGTTGAGAAACTGTGGTTCTATGCAGCATACATGAAAATAACAATCCATAGATTTCTATGTAATGTGTCCCATTTAAGATTGCATGAGAGATCTGGTTACCACTACCTGTCAGCTTCTCCAACTTTCCCAATCTGCTATAGACTGAGAGCACTAGGCACCTGTGCTGGTCCAGGCACAGTCCTGGGCATAAGGATCACAGAACCCAACAGTATAGTCTAGGATTCTCTACTCTCAACATAATGGCTGCAGAAGTCTCAGTCTCTCATTTATTGGGATTGTGCCTCATGAAAACAAGAGAGGGCACCTATGAAAGTCTGGTCCTTGGGTAAGGATCTTCTAAGTAAGTAAAGGTACTCATTCTCAATTCTGGTGACCTGTGCTTAATCCTATGAACCTACATGGTGGAAGGAGAGAACTGACTCCCTAAAGTTGTCCTCTGACATCCATACACATGCTGTGGCATACACGTGTGCACAAGCACACATAAAATACATGACTATATATGAGTTTCCTATAACAAGAAAGTCTGTGGTTTACCCTGATTGGCTTAGCCTGGTCCCATGTACATTTCTGAGCCTAGCAATATGTCTGGGTAAACAGAGGAGGCAGGAGCTTCAATTGCCTGGGCCCAAGTTATGTTAGTTAGATAGTGCCATTTTACAAGCTACCTCTAAACTTTAATGCAATGAATATTCCCTCTCTCTTTTTGTGGACTTTGAATATTGGTAGGGCTTAGCTAGTTGAAAGTCTTACTGGGTTTTAGGTAAGCTGTTGGACAAAGTTGTAGTCTCTTTTTTTATTAGATATTTTCTTTATTTACATTTCAAATGTTATCCCCTTTCCTGGTTTCCCCCCTGAAAAAAAACCCCTATTCCCTCCCCCATCCCCCTGCTCACCAACCCACCCTCTCCCACTTCCTGGCCCTAGTACTCCCCTACACTGGGGCATAGAGCCTTCACAGGACCAAGGGCCTCTCCTCCAGGCTAATGACCAACTAGGCCATCCTCTGCTACATTTGTCGCTGGAGCCATGAGTCCCTCCATGTGTACTCTTTGATTGGTTGTTTAGTCCTTGGGAGCTCTGGGGGTACTAGTTAGTTCATATTGTTGTTCCTCTTATGGGGCTGCAAACCCCTTCAGCTCCTTGGATCCTTTCTCTAGCTCCTTCATTGGGGACCCTGTGCTCAGTTCAATGGATGGCTGTGAGCCTCCACTTCTGTATTAGTCAGGCACTGACAGAGCTTCTCAGGAGACAGCTATATCGACATTCAACAAAGGGACCAGGTCTTATTACTTGGCTTCCTCATATTCTTCTCAATAGCATCAGTTTCTCATGAGATTCCCATAGGGCCACCTCTGGGCACACAAGGTGGCTTCTGGGGTCAATGATCAAATGGGAATGCCCAACTTGGAGATCATAGACTTTGCATCCTTACATCAAAAGTGTCTCCTGACATTGCTGTTAAATTTCTCCTCTTTGGACGTCATTCAGTATGTTCAGCATAGATTCAAGGGAGGGGCGTTAGGCATGGTGAGATCACCAGGAGGTAGAGTGTTTGAGAACAATCTCAGAGGCTGCTTGCAGCACAGATGTGAGCGACACCACTGCAGCTAGAAGCAAAGAGCCACCATAGCACATGAACGCAGAGTGGACTCTCTGAATAAGATTTGGAGCCTGGTTTAGGAACAAAGGGAGATGTACACAAACCACAAAGGTATATTCTTTACATGTGGAAAATTTAAATTTCCTTTGAGATGTTCGGGACCAGATATACATGAGGCAAGCCAATACTGGGAAGACTCACCTGTCCTTGCATTGATCCACGGAGTTGTCAGTTGTTTCATAGCAAGCTCAGTGGTTAAGGTAGGGATATGAATCCCACCCTCTGAGGAATTATATCCCATTATCATTAGGAACACAAACTCTACCAAGATAAGTTGACAGAAAAACACACATAATACAACTCTGCATCAGTAATCTAGTACCTCGAAACTCAGTGGATTTTTTTGAAGACTTGTTTTAGGGGTACAGCTGTTTTGCCTGCATGTACATATGTACACCATATGCATGCCTGATGCCTTGGAGGTCAAAAGAGGTCACTGGATCCTTGGAAAGTGGAGTTGCAGATGATTTTGAGCCACCATGTGGATGCTGGGTAAACCAGGTCCTTTGCAAGAGCAGTAAGTGCTCTTAATCACTGAGCCATATTTCCAGCCCAAAATTCAGTTGACTTTTTTTTTTTAAACCAACTGTTTATTTGGTTCACAATGGAAGTTACTGTGGTCTGGCCACTTTAGGTTATCTCAGGCAGACTTGTCTCTGCATCTCAGGCACCTGGAAAGTCAACTGGTAACAACTCTAGATGACCTTATCCACATAACAGTGATTGACAGACTAGCTGAAGGTCAGTGGGTGGTCAGTTTTTGCTTTGCATCCTTGCTCTCTGATAGTCCAGAAGACTGGCATAGACTGCTTCATATAGTGGATTTAATGACTCCAAAGAGCAGGCGAGAGAGAGAGAGAGAGAGAGAGAGAGAGAGAGAGAGAGAGAGAGAGAGAGACCCCATGCACAAGTGTTCTTCAAGTCTCTGCTTTTTTCTCATATACCAGTTCAAGTGGGGAGGAAACAGACTTCACCCTGGGACAGAAGATTTTGCAAAAGCAAATGAACACAAGGATAGGGAATATTTATGGCCCAATTTTGAATCTACCATACTCTCTCAGTGGAATCATTTATGAATATAGAGAACAGGGGGAAAAAGTAGAACAAACAGGAAAGAAATTTTCAGGGATATCCCAGGCTTCCCCATGGTCAGACTCTAATCTTAACAAACAAACCGTACCAGAATTTAGGCTTGTGAACTGGATAACCTGAGCCCACTGGAAAGCTGCTGGTGCAGGCTCTTCAAACCAACATTGGTAAACTTTTCAGGTTTACCAAAAATTGGTAAACTGCCACATTTTTTTCTCTCTAGAATCATATCCAAGCTGAGATGCTGGTGGAAGGAGAAGAAAAGGAAAGCAAGAGAGATGGTAATCAAACTGAGAAACAATCTGATGCCACCTCCAATATCTGGCTCTAACATCCCCAAGCTAGGGATCTGAAATCCTGTTCTTGTGGAGCTTGATGGGTGAACGCCATAGCCCATGTGAAATTTTGCTGAGGACCACCCCCTAGGAATTGATGCTTGTTCAAAAAGTTAGTCCCCATTTCAAGAAACAATCCACATTTGAGTTCTAGTTCTAGTCCAGGGTATGAAACACACTCTCCACTGCTTTCCTAATATTTGGCCTGTATCTTAGTTGCTGTGAAAAGACATCATGAACAAGGCAATTTTAATAAAAGAAAGCATTTAACTGAGAGATTTTTTACCGTTTCAGGTTAGTTCATTGTCATCATGGAGGGAAGTAGACAGGCATGGTGCTAGAGCAGTAGCTGAGAGGTTTACATCCTGACCCACAGGCAGAGAGCAAGAAACACAGGACTTGACTTGGGTTTTTGAAACCTCAAGGCCCACTCCAAGGATCTCCAACAAGGCCATACCTTCAAATCCTTCCCAAACAGTTCCACTAACTGGGGACCAAGCATTTAAACACATGAGTCTATGAGGTTATTCATTATTCAAATCATCACAGCATACCCAAATGAGACCATGTGTCAGGGTGAAATTCAAATGATTCTTGAACAAGAGATGCAAAGACAGACAGTTCTGTTTCAACCAGTGACTTCTACTTACACAGAAAAGGTGGGAAATAAAGGTTTAAAAATGAAATGTGTCCCCACTGAAGATCTGGCTCTTCATTTCTATACAGGATCAGAACCCTAAGGCCAGTTGGAGTATGTAGAGAACTTTTAAATATCACGTGGGTTGTAGCAATCTGTGTCTGTTAACCACTAACCCACATGTCTAAGCACTAACCCACTGTCTCAGTTTCAGTGGCTCACAAATCTTACAACAGAGCTTAGCTTGAAACTCTGCTTCAATTTTTTTCTAAACCACAGTTAAGATACGGTCTCATGTAGGTTCAACTAGGGAAGAATCTCCTCTCAAACTGCTCACATGGCTGTCATCAGGATTCAGTTGCTTGAGAGATACTGAGTTGAGCATTCACAAAATCAGTGTCTTAATCGCCTTTCTGTTTCTGAAACAAAATGCTAAAGGCTGAGTAATTCTTGAAGAATAGCAGTTTTAGTTCAAAGTTATGGATATTGGGAAGTCCAAGAACATGATCGTTATACCTACTTCATGTCTGAGAGGGCCTTCGTGCTATCTCATGATGAGGTGGAATGGCATCAGGTGGTAAGAAATAGCAAGCTTGCTTATTTGGGTCCCTTTTGTCCTAAAGCCACTAATAACATTAGGGCCCCACGCACATGACTTCATCTAATTCTAATTCTAATTGCTTCTCAAAGGTCTCATCACCAAATTCCACAACATATGGCCTTGTGAATTATATTTCCAACATATGAACATTTGGGGGACACTTCTAAACCATAGCAAACTGCTTACTCAAACTTGCTCAAAGAGTACAAGTCAAGGAAAAATGCAACCAGAACACCATTGAAAAGAGGAGAGTTCTGTCTTCCATAGCTTAATTACAGTAACAACCCATTTCAGTTTTTCTAAACACTGTTCATTACAAGTAAATCACAAGAACCAGCACACACTCAGAACTTACTGGAGGATGTAAGTAGGCAGAAGAGAGGTGTCGAGTCATGCCGAAAACTCTCAGAAAATTTCTACCAGACAATGTGGCCCGGGGCAGAGGAGAATGATGTCTTAGCTGTGTCCAGTAAATGGATGTAGTCTTTTTCAACCAGATTAGCTGTCTCCTTAAAGGGAAATTAGAGGGGGTAGGGAAAGGCCTCCTTGCCTGTCTCTAAGAGTAGATGAGTTGCTGTAGATGGCTGAATGGATATAATTAATTCAGATGGAGAATATTTTTGGTCCATGATAATTTGAACCCCTCATTGACAGAACATACATCAGTGTTGCCTTAAGCTTGGAAAACAATGAGACTTTGTCCTCAAAACAGAGGTATGCCTTGACCATCTCCCTGCCCCCAAATAGTGATTTAAATAACAATAATGCCCCTATAGTCTCTAGCATTTGAATGTTTTGTCCCCATTTGGTGATGCTGCTTACAATATCCCTTGTTTACAAGGGAGACAGTCTATTATTGTATTGGAGGTGGGCTCTGAGACTATAAGATCTGCACCCTTTCTGGTTTGTCCCCTCTGCTTTGTGCCTGCTCTTCATTATGTACCACTGTTCCAGCCACCATGCCTGTCACCTACTGACTCTACTCTGCTATCATGGACTCTAACCCTCTGAAACCATACACCAAAATAAACCTTTACCTTGGGTTTAATATTTTATCACAGCAATAGACAGGCTGTGGCTAAAGACTGCAGGCATGGTGAAGCACTGGAGGGTAAAGCCTTAGAAGGAGGGATGGGGCTGACCATGTAGACTTAGCATTTTGGTGGGAAGTTTGGCTTTTAAGTTCAATGAGAATGTGTCAGAGGCTGTATTGGCTTCTTCTTGTTGCTATAAAGAATATGACTTTATGCTAGACAGGAATATGGAAGGAAATACTTGTAGGAAGCCATTTCATAAGCACATCGCCATTAAAAGATGGCATTTGGCTTGCCGTTAGTATC
>NW_022196904.1:111697120-111707922 GCF_008632895.1 Mastomys coucha
TTTGATATAGTCGGGGCTCTCCTCCTCCTCAACTGAAGCTAGTGAAAGTAAAGTTTGTACTGCAGAATTCTGACTCACAGTCTGGGAAATCAATCCACAGTCACTTGGCCCCATGCACTTGAACAAAACATCATAGATACTGGATGTGTGGCTGAGGACAGACATTCACAAAATGCAGACAAGGAAGCAGAAAGCAGGACAGGATCCACGCAGGACCAAGTCTGACTTTCAAAGACTCACCTCTAATGACCTACTTCTGTCGTGTAGGCCCCACTGTGCATAGTTTCCACAATCTCCCTCAATCATGGCAGCAGCTGGCAAGCGATCATTCGAAATGTGAGCCTGTGAGGCTGTCACAGGCTCCAGTCATGGCAAATATGGAGCATTCTCTAGAGAAAGGGAAGCAACTGAGTGTCTGTGTAATTACGAAAGGACTTTGTCAGGTTGGCGTTCACAGTTAGATGCTGGGTGGTCCCATGATGGCTACCTGCAGTTCAGCAAAGGGAGGAACTACCAGTTGTTCAGTTCAATAAAAAAGCCAGGAGTCTCAGGACAAAGTCAGAGAGGCAGCTCCAGTCTGAGGCTCACATCCTGGAATCTTCTTGGAGGGATGGTAGCATGAGATTATGGCTAAAGACTGAAGATCCTGGAGTCTGGTGTCCATGGGCAACATCACAATCAGGAAGAACTAAACTGTGTTCACCTGGACTCCCTCCTTGATCCACTTTGTGTTGTGTCTGGGTTCCCAGGGAGATGGCTCCCTCATACGGAGGGCCATAGTATGCCCTCAATTGGCTGACTTTCATTCACTCCATCCGTCTCAGCAAGCGCCTTCATAGGCACCCTCAGAAGTGTGTGATACTCCTAGGTGACAGTGAGGTCGGCCAAATTGAGCCTGGCCACCACGTGCAGGCAGGCATTAGCTTATCACATCACAGGGCATGGTTCATGGGGTGAAAGGAGGAGGAGGAGGATGGGTGAGCCACAGAGGTAGGGAAGGAGGACCTCCACCTTCCTTAGAGAGGAGGAAGAAACAGAGAATGGGGTAACTGATTCAGACTGGTCAACCCAGTCTGTCTCTGGCCCCTCTCAAGCAACCACCATGACAGGAAAAGAGGAAAAGTTGAAATAGACTAAAGCTTCAGCAACAGGGTGGAAAAGCTGGTCTGGTGGATTGGGTGACAGCACAAAGGTGTTGTACTAGTCATTGTTCCGTTGCTATAACAAAATACCTGAGATAATTAACCAACATGTGAGAAGGTTTGTGGCTTTGAAAGTTCCAGTCTGGGGTTGGATGACTCTGAGCCTCTGAAGACGATAATGGCAGGGTTCATGTAACAGCAAAACCACCTACACCATGAGCCTGAAAACAAAATAGAGGAAATGAAGGACCAGAGTCCTTCAACCTCTATAAATGTCACCACTAGCCTAAGGAATGCCCACCGGGCTCCATCTTGTAAAAGTCTTCCCACCACCCCCTAAGGGTGTCATCCTGGGATCAACCTTTCATAAAGCACCGGTGGGGAAGGACACTCCTCTAATCCAAAAACAGATATCAATCCCCAATCTATAAATTGGGAGATCTTGCCTTCTTTGGAAAGGGTCTGTAGAAACAATTAAGTTGACAATCTTGAGCCGAAAGGATTACTCTGGCCTGTCAGGTGGGCCCACCCTCAATGTCCATACAAATACCCTCCTGCAGGAGAACCAAGGGAAAGAACACAGATGAAAGAGGATAAGGTGACAGCATAAAACAGAGGGATATGAGACCCAAACCTAAGAACATGACAGCTGCCAGAAGTTGTGTGAAGCAGAGAGGCCGCTCCCCTACATACTTCAGGGAACAAGAACTTGCTAGCTCCTTTATTTCACACTCCTGGCCTCTAGTACTGTGGAAGGACACCTTTCTTTGCTTTAAAACTTCCCAGCTTGGGGTTATTTGGTACAGTATCCCTGGAACACTAATATATCAGGATTCTCATTGACTGGCATCTAACCTAACTGCTGTTAAATGAACCAAACCAGGATATCAAAACTGAGCCCTTTAGTACACAGATACAAGGATACTATGCAGAAGTGTAGTTGGCTATGAAACTGCCTCTCAAGGTCCAGGAAGTTAGATAGGAAGGAACGAGCAAGGACAGTCAGACAGTCAGAGGAAGGTGGGACTTCTGCCCCTTACCCGCTGTGAACTGCAGTGAGAGCAAGGACCCCCATGTCTGTGGGTGCTGCCCTCTTAGGGATGCCGGAGACAGCCGTTGCTCTGTACAGTTCAAGCTGGGGGACAGCTTGCCTCCTCCTCTTATACACCCACCTGGGGTTGGCGCAAACTCTTTTTGTCTGATGCTGCAGAGTGGTGGAGAGCTACAGAGGATGGACAGAACTCACAGACCATCTGCTCCTCTTCTGTGTTTTGTGAGTTTATTTTCAAATGTTAAGCATTTGAGAGCAGCCGTTAGGCACCATCTCAAAACCTAACCAGTTGGCTAAAGACATTCACTTCAAATCCACGGCAATCACTCGGCGATCAGCAACTCCCCAGGGTTTGGAATAGGGGCTGAATCGTATTTTGAAACAACATCTTCAAATATTATCATATAATTTGATAACCGGAAAAGAAAAATATGATGTCTTGTTTCTATGATACAGACTTTGGGAAGGGAAACTACAAAAATCTTGCCAGACAAGCTGTTTGGAAAATGGAGGAACTCCTTAGTCAAGAAAATATGAAGGCTTTGCGGGGTTGGGGTGGGGGTGGGTGGGGGGAGGGGTGGCTTACAGGGGTCTCTTAGGTATGCAGAAATGTGTATGTTTATTAGGAAGGAACACACACATGTAGCTGGTAGGTGACAGAGCTAGCTAGTATAAGCACACATGTATATGCACATGTACATACACACATACATGTGTGCACACATGTGTGTCTGGAATGTAACACAAAAGGACGTGTCACCTTGATTTAGTTTTCAGCATGACTGGAAAGCAAACACAATCAACATCTTATAATCTGATAGAAAGGGACCTGCTGCTATAGTTGTTAAGGGCAAGCAGATTGCCTAGGCATGAACCCTCCCCCTCCCCCACCTCCCTGCCCTCCAGTCAGGAGCTGAGTTTGGGAGGCTCTGGTGTGGGAAGAGACTCTCACTCCCAGAAAAGGCTTCTCCAGATTGAGCTATCTTGATGCATTAGAGATGGGTCTGGGAATGCTGAAGGGAGTGGGGAATTTAGGAAGCTGTTACTTAAAATCATCTTAGGTATCCACAACTAATTGCCTCCCCCTTTGGGCATCACAGGGATGAGAACTGAAGGCTGATTGCTGGACTATCTTCCCATTTCACTCATATAAACCATAGAACACTTGACTCTGGTAGGGACAAAGGGGTTAGGAAGTCTACTCCAGAGTGTTGGATTCCCAGCTCCACAACACACCAGATGCACAGCCCTGGGGAATCCTACGGCCCCTCCCTGTCCGCTCACCCTTGTACAAGGTCAGCAGTTGCTCCTTTAGGGCTGCTGTGGAAGCCGAGTTGAGCTGGATATTTAGTGTGTTAGAGAGCTATTATTTTAACCAATTGGCCCAGCAGGTAAGATGAATGCATAAAGCACTCTCTGACTGAGAAAGTGAGGGTAATGGAACCCAAGTTCTTGACCTGGGAAGTTCTTGTCTATTTAAAGCATGATCCCTTCCAGTACCAACTGCAGAGAGTGGAGCTCGGTGATATCACCTTCCCCTTCCTTAAGAGAAGCTGGGAAAACAGATTCTTCCTCCTGAATGGGTTGTTCTGACTTTAGATTGTAAATTCTAATTTCTGAAGCTCTAGGCTGTGCAAGTGAAATGTGTCCACTGGATGAATCTGTCAGATGGGCTACAAGTTTGAAACGTATAGTGACAAGATTGATGATCATCTGTATTTCAGCTCTTTTAAGGAAATTCTAAGGGCACATTGGGCATTCCACTTATACAATATATTTACTGGACATTATCATTTATAACCAAATAACTTAGTGGTTGGAGTGTCGGGCTCTAGTCTTAGGGCTTTGCCCTAGTGACGTAGTTAACCCTCACTCCAGCCTGCAAGACTGGCCTTTTTCCTTTTGCCATTTTGCCAGTTGAGGAAGCTGAAGCTCAAAGAGGTTAAGTAACTTCTTGGAACTATAACAGCAGATGGGGGAGTCAGACTTTGAATGCAAACCATTGCCTTTAAAAGGCATTAATCAACGTTAAATGCACACAGTATTAGCAGAGGCAGAGCTGTCATCAGAATGTGTATGCAAAAGGTGTGCTTTGCTGATGGATGCTGAAGTTAGCAGGACCATGCCAGAGTCTCTGTTATCAAAGCTCACCAAAAGCTGTCCCACCTGTGCCTTGTCAGTGCTGCCTCCAAATGGGCATGACTCCACAATCTATGAAGCCTAGGAATAGTAGCTAGCACCTGGTGCTACCCAATGTCTTAGAAATCTGATTATACTTCATTTATTTATTTATTTATTGTGTGTATGTGTGGGCACTCACATGCTGGGGCACAGGTGTGGAGGTCAGAAGAAAGCCTATAGGATTCCATTTTCCCTTCTACCATGTGTATCCCAAGGATCTAACTCAAATCCTTAAGCTAGGTGGCGAGCACCTTTACATGCTGATCTATCTTGCTAGCTCCAACTGTTCACTGTTTAAACACAGTACAAATACTAATTTAATGTCTGTGAGATGAGGCACTATCTCTGTCACTTTCATTTTACATGGAAATAGAGTTCCAAAGAGGAAGAAGTTATCTGTCCAAGTTTACACTGCTACTAAGAGGTCAAGGTCTGATTCTGAGCAGACTTCCCAGTTTACTCTTCGTTCATAACCTAGCTCAGGCACACTGGAACAATGCCCAGAAGCAGGAGTTAAAACTGCAAAGGTAGAGGTCAGAGGTGAATGTTACTATTGAACTCACTTTAGAGATCTGAAGGATGGGTCTAGACAGTACAAAGTCACTTAATTATAAAGCCATCCAGCCGACAATTGCCAAGTCAAGGTGAGAATGCAGCTCTATCAGACCCTTAAAGCATAGACGTTTATGTCCCCCATGAACATGTTCTATGGTACTGGACCTGACAGACAGCACATGCCTGTCATTCCTGCTACTGAGAAACTGAGGCAGGAGGTTAGTACATGCTCAAAGCCAGCCTTGAGTTTAAGGTCAGCCTAAGCAACTGAGACCCTGCGAAGGCTGGGGTCTGTGCCTGCTTAGCATCTGCTAAGGACATTGTGCTGCATTAGAACATGGAGGAGACATCACTTGATAAGACAAGCCAGTGTATTCCTCATATAAAGCAGTTGATGCTATCATGGGGACCCACTGTCCTACGCTTATCTAACCCTATCCTCTCTCTCTCTGAGTCCCCATCTCTGAACACCATTAACCTATGGATTTGAGGATTCAGATTCTAGCAATGGAGCCTGTAGATGACACACTCAACCCACAGCAGGCAGTACATTTTTGCTGGCCTGTGAGGTGGGGATTTCCCTTCCGGGAAGAACACATCCACATTGTCTGTGATTCTATCCATCCCCTTTCTAGGCACCATGGTTAGAACAGGACTAACCAACTGAAGGCTTCAAGAGTAAAGCTGTATCGTCTAAGTTATTTTCTGGCCATAGTGACTGTGGTGAGATGCTCATGTGGTTCATTCATTGCTAGAGTCATCAGGCCCAGGGCACTGAAGAATACATTTTAAAATATAATGGAGGGCCTGGGGAGATGGCTCAGTGGGTAACATGTTTGCCAAACAAGCACAAGGACCTGAGTTCATGTCACCATCACTCAAACAAAAAAGATGGATTGTACGTACATAACTGTAACCCCAACACTCCAGGAGGAGACCACAGAGACAGGTGGATCCCAATAGCTAGCTGGTGAGTCAATCAAACTGAAATGGAGTAGCAAGCCTGACCCAAAATACAAAGTGGGAAAGTGACTAACAGAAAATGTCCAGTGTCAATAGCTGCCTTCCATGTGTCACTTCATGGTCACATACATACATGCACATAGATGTACACACATGCACACAGCATATACACATATGCACACAGATCTATGCAAATGCGCATACCATATACACAATACATGTGTGTGCGTACTTTGTAAAAAAAAAAAAGCTTAAAGTGTTGGAAAAGAAAATGTTCTCCTTCCTTTCTGACTGGAAGATACCAAAGCCATCCTGCCAGCATGGACGGGCCTGAAAATGGAACAAAACCGAGGAAAACAAAGCTGAGAGAAGCAGCCCTGGATCCAAACATGCCTCAATTTTCAGCTATTTGAACCAATTAATCGGTGTCCCCAACCTTGGTATTAAACCCATCTGAAGAGCATTTTTCTGTCATTCGCAACTGAACAAATACCTAGCTGACCCTGGGCATCCACAAAACAGCTCCATCTTTTCAAGCCATGGCATTTTGGGTAAAGCCAGTCAGCCCCCACTTTGTTACCTTCCCTATGGAATAGAGAAGCCTCCCTTGGAGGGCTTCATAGAGGACAGCAAGAGGACAGCTAACCAATCCTGCACTGTAAGTTTTATCTGCATCGTGAGAACGGGAGAGACACGAAGCAAGGTGGACACAGATCCAACCTGAGTGTTGAAGCCAAGAAAATCTTTGATGTGCATGACGAAAGTAACCCAGACACAGATGACAGGGAGTGCTGGGGGCTGCTGCAGAGCCGGTATCCAATTCAAACTTTCAAAATCAGGCTCCCTGTGAGTACAAACAAAATAAGCATGGAATGTTCACAGGATTAGAGTTCCAGGGAGAGGAAGCCCCAGGGTAGTCATCCTCCCCTCCCAAAGCAGGAGAATTGGAGGGCCTCTGAGTCCATGGCTCTCCTTCAGTCTCCAAGCTGAACATGACCACTCTTTATTTTTAATCTTTCCTTCCCCTCATCTATGCCTTCATGCAGCTTTTCTGAGGAGAGAGTGTTTGCGCCCACACTGGTAAATCTGAGTGTCTGGCCACGCGCCGGCTGCGATGGGGCTGTTGCCATGCCCACCCACCCCAGCAGCCTGGAAGGCAGCCTTTGGAGGGGCTCAGCACTCTGGGGAGCTTGGAAGGCAAGTGTCACAGGTGGCTCAAGTGAGAGCAATGTGCTTTTGGTGGGCACTCATTCTTTCCCGCTAAAGACGTCTTCATTGTTCTTGAGAGACTGTATCAATAATGAGGCTGAGAGAGGAGCTTCCATCTCTCATCACTGGCCATGACGTAGTCCCCACATGCTGGCACTCCTCATGCAACCCCTGCTTCACACAGAAGGAAAGGTTGTGAGGTCAAAACTAGTCACAATGACAGCTAAGTGTTTTAGAATTGTGACAAAAAATAACCTCACATGAGCAGTTCACAGGAATGAAGACATCTTGGCTCCCAGCTTCAGACAGCTTAGTCCAGAGTGACTTGGTTCCAGGCACTTAGAAACAGTATCATGGTGGTAAACACAAGTAACAGAGGATGCCCTCGCCTCATGGTGAGTGAAAGTACATCTACCTCATAGAGAGAGCATGGAGAAGGAGAAGGGGCAGGGAAGGGGGAGGGAGGAAGGGAGAGAGGGAAGGAGGGAGAGGGGAAGAGGGCGAGAGGGGGAGAAAGGGAGAGAGAGAGAGAGAGAGAGAGAGAGAGAGAGAGAGAGAGAGAGAGAGAGATATGGAGAGAGATGGAGAGAGAGAGAGAAGGAGAGAGAGAGAGCTCAAATGAGATCCTGGGCTCAAGAACAAGTTCCCAGTGACCGGCTTTGCCCAGATACAGTCATTACCTCCTGAAGTTTCCAGAACCTTCCAAGACAGCATCATCAACTCAATCCAGCCCTTGTAGGGGACATATGTTATTTAAATTATGACATAAGACTAATAGATGGCAGAGGCAGTGTGAACCTAGCTCAATCCAAGTCCATTTAATCACACACTGCAATGCTTACCAGGAGACAGAACACAGTGATGAGCTAGCATAAATGTTCTGAGCCACTCTCATTGAGAGGTAGAGACTTGGAGTGGAATGTGGCTTAGTTAATAGGACATTCTCCTGCATACATGAAAGCCCTGGGTTCAGTCCCCAGTATTGCATAAAACTAAGCATGGTGCTAAACCTCTATAGTCCCAGGACTAGGGAAGTGGAAGCAGGGGAATCAATAGTTCAAGGTCATTCTTGACTACAGGGTAAATTCAAGGCTAGACTAGACTGCATATAAAGCTTAACTTCCTTTCTCCCTGAACAAGGTCAAATGAAAAAAACCTATAGACCTTACATCTGGCTCCATGCCTTGGAGTACTGAGTCGTAGCTGAGATATTAGCAGGTTGTGTGGTAGGCACAGGCGGGTATTTCTTGTGATAATCACTATGAAGATCCCACCCCACAGCCATGTCAGCCACCAGACATAGGAATAGGAAACACTTTGAGATGACCTGCCTCCTCCACCATCTAAGTAAAACAGGGTAGAACTCAGAGCAAGAACCATAGTTCATCTTAGTCACTTCCTAGAACCATGAGAAATGACAATCCATGACTGTCCTTCGGACCAGTAGGTGTAAATTAGTTCCTGTAACAAATGGCCAAGCCATGTGCTCTGTCATTCGCGTGTGCGTGTGTGCGCGCGCACACACACACACACACACACACACACACACACACACACACACACAAATTATAAACGAGCTGCTTGGCTTGTATCAGTTGAGTCTAAACTGAGTAGGCTCTTTGGCTACAAAGCTTTGCACTTCATCCCCTGACTTTCTGACAGGGCTTTTGTAGAATTCACAATGGTGTTGACTTATGATAACTATTGAGGGCAGAATTTTCACTGATATACTACCATGCATTTATGGGATGCCACTGATGTGCCAATTGAAAGGCTGGGGAATATTAGAATTTAAAATGAGGGCATTTAATAGAAATGTATGTATAATGTATAACCTTTACCTGAAAGGGGGCATGGAAATGTGGAGTAGCCAGTTCCAGGAACTTGGCTAACTCAGCCTCAGGGCTCTGGTTCCTGAAACCTGCCCTTCCTGACTGATCCACAATGAGGGCGGAACTAGAAATGAAGGTCTACTGGCTTACGAGTCTCTCCACCCCATTGACTGGTAGATGAAGATTACACCACACCAACGACTGGTAGATGAAGATTACATTCCTAGAATGAATATGTTTCCCTCCCTAACTGAATACCTTGGGTTGGGTCCCTCTGAAATTTTCCACTGTTTTTATGTTATGTTTCCTTGGTAACCCTCTCCCTGCCCCCAGCTTGTGGTTTTTCCCTTTAAATACCCCACACTTCTTGTGTTCGGGGTCGAACTCCTCTGGCCAGCATGGTCACGAGATCGAGCCCGGTACCAGGCTATCCCAAATAAACCTCATGTGATTGCAGCAAGTTCGGTCTCTCGTGAGTTATTGGGTGGTCACGTCATCCTGAGACTTGAGTAAGGATCTCCCCAGTTCTGGGGGGTCTTTCATTTGGGGGCTCGTCTGGGATTTATGACCACCCTTGACTCTCTGAAGACCCCTTGGAGGTGAGTTCTTAATTGTGGTCTGTCTGTCTGTTTGAGTTCTCATAATGTGTCTGTGAACTGCCTGCCTGTTTTGCAACCTGTGAATTTGTACCTGGCCACTTCCCGAGAAGGGATAGCAGGGTTTATTTTTAGAGTTTATTTTCAGTCAGCGACTCCCTGCCCTCCATGAGGGGGAAAGGGGGGCTGGTTGACAGACGTGTCAGGACCACTGACTAATACCCTGGGAGACGTCCCAGTGGAAATTGGGGATCCTCGGGGATGTCCAGGAGGAACCCCACGGGAGGCCAGGGGAGAAACATTAACCCTCCTCGAGAGGAGTGTGGGTCTGTTCTCCCGGCCATTGAACCTGTTTGATTGACTCTGTTTGGGCCGCTCTTGTTGTGTTACTCTTTGTCTGATTTTCTGTGTTGTGTTTGATTTTTGTCACCCTTGTGACTGCGATGGGAAGGACGATAACTTGACATTGGCTCACTAGACGGAGGTTAGGGACATGTCAGTTCAGGTGAAATAAGGACCTCGGTAAATTTCCAGCTGTTTTTCTGAAGTAAGGTTGGCACTCGCGATTGAGACGAGTCTTTTTGTGTGTATTTTGTGACCAGTCCATCTCGGCAGCCGTGGCAGGCACGGGCTGAGCAACTCTGTGATTTGGCTTTGATTACCTGTGTACCTGATCTTTGTTACTGGGCCCAGTTGTCTTTCTCGGTGTCATAGACCTGAAAAGGTGGATGTCTGTGTGGTGACTGATTTTGTGTGTGTGTGTTTGGACCTTGGACTGACAACTTACACCCCCCTTGAATGATGGACAGTGTTAGAGCTAGGGCTGCTGCCGCTGGGTCTTTGGGCTGCTCCTGGGGGAACCGGGAATAAAAAATGGTGTCGGCAGGAATCCTGTGGTCCCGGGTTTCCAGAGAGGGCAGTCAGAAACATGGAATCGGCCCCATAGTTGCCAAAGCATTAGAGGCAGAGGCCAGGACCCAGGAGCTGCAGTTCCAGTTCTTTTCGGGCCAGATCCAGATCCCTGGCCTTTTCCCCATCCAGGCTGGCCACCTGGATGGTGACCCCAGCCTCAACCCCAGACACATGGGCTCTAGTGGAAGCTGAGACAGAAAGTTTATATCTGTGGAGCTGGCTCTAGGGAAGGTCCAGCAGCCGACTCGCGGCACCAAGCCATGCGCTGGAGACAAATTTGAGACCAGCTTCCGCTGTACCATCTCTGACCTGCTGCTCAGCTACATGACCCCAGGCTCAGCCCAGCAACGCTTCACCCAGG
>NW_022196904.1:111709101-111709885 GCF_008632895.1 Mastomys coucha
TCATGCATCCATATGTAAGAATTGGCAGCTAAACTTTGTAATGTGATAGTAATGCTTTGATATTGATTTTTAAAAAAAAATGGAATGTTTAAAACTGGGTTTTGTTTAAATTATGGTAATACTTTAACATTATAAGAATTACAAAAGGTGTAGAGTCTTGTAAAGTAGAGACAAGTGATGAGCAGTCTGGAGATAAAGAATTAGTTTGCCTTGGAAATAAAAAGTAAATAGAAAAATAAACTAAATTCTATCGAAACATGGTAGTAATGCTAAACTACTAGCATCTTTGCCCCTAGAGTAAACAAGCTTAAAAAGGAAACCTGGAACAGCTGTGGCTTTGCTGGAAGAAGGCTGTTTTGCATGTACCATTGTCTGTTGTCACTGAGCTAGTGGGAAATGCCTGCTGGTCCTTGGTCAAATGCACCTAAAATAGCTGGTGTACTCTTAGCATTTAACAAAATAAGGAATTTTATCTTGTCATTTATATTAGAAATGGAGACAGACTTTTTCTTATTTGGAGACTTTGAGGCACTGGGAACCCAAATACCACCTAGGTAGATTTCAAGATGCTTGAAGTATTTACTGAATTTGTTTTGAGATTCATATGTTGCAGAAATGTATACCCTTGGTAAAAGTAAATTCCTTCATCAGATGCGCTACACTTGCCTGCTTGAACTCCTGGTGTCCTGAACTTCAGCCTGATCCAGTTAGGATATAGAAGACTAATTCTGTTTTTCCTTCCCCACTCCTCTTTTATATCTATGCCCCCGTTCAGCTTGAAGAA
>NW_022196904.1:111710754-111752167 GCF_008632895.1 Mastomys coucha
TTTTCAAAAACATCAGAAATCCACAGAATATGGCATTTGATATTATTTATTCATCTGGCTAGAGACCTTTCTGCGACTGACAGTACCCCTTTCTCAGGCTCAAAGAAGAAACTGAGCATCATTTGAGCTGCTCCAGCTGTGGCAAGACAGCCACTGGGCAAAAGTTGCCTCTTCATCTGCAGACGATACTGTCCAAAAAAGGACACACAGGCCTAGGACAGCATATATCTGCCAAGACAGATTAAGCTGGTCCTTAATGTTCCTATTCTCAGACATTCACCGGCCAGAAGGCTGAAGATTGATGCTCCAACGTTTTGAAGGACTGTCCAGGTGTCCAGCAGTCTCTTATTAATTGACAATATTTCTGGAAGCTGTGTTAGGCTTCCCCGTATATTCTATTATTCAGTCATTCCTGGGTTTCTGGTGGAGATGAAAGACTACGAAAGTTAGAAGAGATGCAGGATAAGTCGTTAAGAAAACTAGTACAGGTGGCTGAGAAAGTGTTTTAAACGGAGAAAGAAAAAGGAAAGTTACAGAAAGACTGTGAAAGGGCATAGTGAAGAGATAGAACATTTAAAAGAGAGTCTTTGAAGATGGAGTCTAGTGTGAGAGTCAGAAGGAATAAGAGGCTAGAGAGCTGGAGATAAAACGGGAAAGAAGAGAAGCTAGGAAGCCTGAGAGCCAGTAAGGTAGTGCCTGGCAATAAAAGAGAGTTAAGGAGTTTCTCTGGCAGTTATGTTGGAACTGTGCTTAGGGACTGTAGGGGCAGCTACAGGAACATCTGCTGTGGTAGTACAGCATAAGGCTTATAGAGAGTTAAGAGCCGCCATTGATTTAAATATAGGAGAATGTTGCTTTTAGGTAAACCATTCAGGAGTCATTAGAGACTCCGTGAGTAAGCTCAGAGAAAGACTAAATAACTATAGGTCCATGCGTGCTAAATAAATTAGTTGCTTTTATCAGGGAAAAAATAAGTGCTGTTCAGATTCTAATGTTAGGCCAACAATACTATACTTTGCAAGGCCAGAAAAATCTAAAATATAATGATACCGATATTTAGTTCGATGATTAGAACTATCTACTAGAAGAAGTGGGGAGTGAAAGGCTGGAGAATCTTAGAATTTAAAATGAGGGCATTTAATAGAAATGTATGTATAATGTATAACCTTTACCTGAAAGGGGGCATGGAAATGTGGAGTAGCCAGTTCCAGGAACTTGGCTAACTCAGCCTCAGGGCTCTGGTTCCTGAAACCTGCCCTTCCTGACTGATCCACAATGAGGGCGGAACTAGAAATGAAGGTCTACTGGCTTACGAGTCTCTCCACCCCATTGACTGGTAGATGAAGATTACATTCCTAGAATGAATATGTTTCCCTCCCTAACTGAATACCTTGGTTTGGGTCCCTCTGAAATTTTCCACTGTTTTTATGTTATGTTTCCTTGGTAACCCTCTCCCCACCCCCAGCTTGTGGTTTTTCCCTTTAAATACCCCACACTTCTTGTGTTCAGGGTCGAACTCCTCTGGCCAGCATGGTCACGAGATCGAGCCCGGTACCAGGCTATCCCAAATAAACCTCATGTGATTGCAGCAAGTTTGGTCTCTCGTGAGTTATTGGGTGGTCGCATCATCCTGAGACTTGAGTAAGGATCTCCCCAGTTCTGGTGGTCTTTCACCAATCACTGTGTCAGGTCCTAAAAAAAAAAAAAACAAATCAAACCAAAACAAAAACAAACAAACAAACAAAAAACAGAAAGCAAACAAAAAAACAAAAAGAATGAGGGCTTTGCACTAAATTTCCATGTGACAGACAAATCAATAGGAAGCAAACAAGGGAGTATATACCTGCTTCCATGGGGACTGACAGATGGATCAGCAGGTAAGGTCATGGATTGCTCTTTCAGAGGACCCTAGTTCAGTTCCCAGCACCCAGATTTGGCAGTTCAAAACTACCTGTAACTCCAACTTCATTTCATCTGACTCTCTTGACCTTCATAGGCACCTGCACTAATGCATGCATAGATACACACACACACACACACACACACACGCATACACATAATTTAAAATAAGATAAATACTATAATAATTAGATGAATGCTTCCATGTAGTTTAGATGCTATACTTAAATTCCATATCATGAGTGTTAAACAAAAAAAAAAAATTTAATTCTTCCAAGTAGTTCTGCAAGTTAAAGGTCAGCATACCAGCGAATCTGACACCCCTGTGAGAACCCTCCACCTAGCTTATAGACATTCATCTTCTCACCATACCTTTTCCTGACCAAAAAAAGAGAAAGAAAATGCTTATCTCTCTTCCTTTTTGTCTTCTTCCAAAGCCACTGACTTCCTCCCAAAGGCCCCACCTCCATCCACCTGATCACATTGGGGATCAGGTCTGGTACATATAAACTTTGAGGACATAAACACACAGAGCATAGCAGTAAACATTACTGATTATGCTCATCATAGCGATTAAACTAGTGACAACATTCATGCTAATTAAGGAACTTCTTTTCAGTCTGGTGGCTGGCTAGGCCTCCCTAAAGAAACAGACTGTGAAGGGTGCAGGTTGAGCTGTATACCACATGATCCAAGAGATGAATGTGGCAAAAACCTTGAGAAGAAACTAAGAGTTGTAGAAAGTGCTTGGCACTTATGACAAAGAGAGAAAAATAGAATGACCAAGGCATGGACACAATACACAATGGGTCTGAGACTAGCAAAAGAGATGAGCCATGGGTAGATTGTGCAGAGCCTTGTTGGCTAGATCAATTTGTTATAGCAACAAATGTAAGAGATAAACAGGTCAAAATGAGGAAAGTTTCACTTGGCTCCTGGCTTTGGGCTTTTAGTCCATGGTAGCTTCTTCCATCATTTTGGGGCCTCTGACAGGGTAAGAACATCATGATGGACAGTGTGTAATAGAGAAAGCTCACTGTGTGGTCACCAGAAAGCAAGGGAACAGTATCTGGTTGTCCCTTCTATCACCTTCAAAGGCACACTGCAATGATCAAACTTCTTCTTCCTAGGTCCCACCACTTAAAGGTTCTACTACCTTTCAGCCGTGGTTGGCCACTTTCAACACATTGGGTCTATGGAGAACACCAAAGACTAAAACCATGAAAATGGCCAAGTGGAGAGTGTAGTTTTGCCAACAATGGGAAACTGGGTGCCTGCCTGGCATGTATGAAGTCCTGGGCTCCATCCTCAACACTGCACGAGTCAGGCATGGTAGCATGTACATGTAATCCCTGCACTCAGGAGGTGGAGGGGGAAAGTTCAGCAGTTAAGGCCATCCTTATATAGCAAGTTGGAGGCCAACCTGGGCTCCATGAGATCCTATCTCAAAAAGAAAAAGTGGGAGAGCTAGTGATAGGGATCCTAGGAAAAGAAGCTTACTGGGCAAGTCCAGTGACCTGATTTTGATCTCTACAACCTATGTAAATATGGAAGAAAAGAACCGACTCCACAGAGATGTCCTCTGACCCTCCACATATATGACATGGCACACACACACACACACACACACACAAACACACACACACAAAGAGAGCGAGAGAGAGAGACAGACAGACAGACAGACAGACAGATACTGTTTTTTAAGTCCAGTAATCCTGTGGTCTGGTCATTTCTGACTGCTCTTTGATAGACTGGGAGACTCCGCACAGCACTGTGATGGGCCACAGAGCTGACTTGGTTAACTTTTGAACTCAGCTGAGCACAAGACTCTCCAGATGTGTAATTGGAGCTGCTGTTCCTGATCAGAGTAGTGTCTGTCCAGGAGCGATCATCTTCCTACTCCACCAGCGCACAATGAACAGTAACGTGTGAACAAGAATCAGAATGACAAGGCCCTGGATCAGGGAGAGTGGGAAGGGCTGCGGGAAGGACAGGACAGCCATCCTGTTCTCCATTCACAAGAAAAGGGAGGAAATTAAATGTCAAGAGCATAGAGCCCAAGCAAAGAGCAGCTCAACTGGCGAGCCAGAAAATCTTAATGAAGTTGGTTTTTTTTTTTTCTAGAAAATAATGACTTGCATTTATTCGAGGCATGATCTAATCTTAAATAAAGCAGCATCATGGCCCAGAGGGCAGGCTGTGCAACTGGGTGGGTGTGGATCTGAAGGCAGGCTGTGCAACTGGATGGGTGTGGATCCGAGGGCAGGCTGTGCAATTGGATGAGTATGGATCCAATTCCAGCCATTACCCCTTGCACTTCCACCAGTGTGAAGTTAGTGACACTCAGTTTCCATACTTCTAGGATAATCAAATATCCTGTCTAGCTATAAATGTGATGTGAAGTGTGTGGAATGGACATGAAGGGAGGATAAAAGGCCAGTGAGTGAATTTAAAATAAAATCAGAAAAACTAAATAGGAAGGTGAGCATCTAAGAATGTCATTTCTTTCTAAATAAATAGATGGGTTTGATAGGACTCTAATAAACGTTGCTGAGCAAATTCTTTTATTTTGTTGTGTTTGTCTTTGCTCTGGTGAGAAGGGAGAGGGGTTGGCAAGGCAACTTTCAAATTCAACTAGAAGAACAAACGGGAAAGAGCCAAGAGCAACTGAAACTGAAACTGAAAACATAATTCGGAGGACGTTGACTAGAGATGTTAAAATGGTCTATAACATTTCAAAGATTAAAATAGCACAGAACATAAATGTTACAGCATAGATTAATATGATTTATGTCACAATAATCGTAACATAGTTGATGGAATAGGATAGAAAGCTTCAAGACAATCTTTCAGGTACCTGGCTTTATTTGATAATAAAAGTGACAATACAAGTCTTGGAGGAAGGAGAAATATTCAATAAATGACCCTGAGATGATTGATTAATATTGGAGGGAATAAATAAAACAAAATTAAATCCTCATCTCATGGTGTACGTCAATGCCGATTCCAGATTGATTAAAGAGTATAAAGTAATTTAAAAGTTAATTAAAAGTAATAAACAATCTTGACAAAGTTCTGGCAACTTATCACTTTATTACTGAAATCTAACATCCAACTCCCCAACTCCCTTACTTTAAATATGTACTTAGGGACACTGGAGATGGCTCAGTGGTTAAGGCAGCAGCACAGACATGAGGACCCAAGTTCAAATCCCCTCCCCCCAATCCTTGTATATTCAGATGGGTGTGGAGGCTCACCTCTAATTTCAACCTGGAAAGGCAGAGACAGGGTCCTCAGAGCAAGCTGGCTGGTGAGACTAGCCATATAGATGAATTCTGGGTTTGATTGAGGGGCTTGCCTTAATGAATAAGGTGGAAAATTAAGATGATTCTCAAATCAACATGAGGTATTCACATATGCACATGCACACACACAAATAATTTATATCATATATGAGCAAACCATATATGAGAGAATAAACATATGTATGATATGAAGATGTTAAAATCCATTTCTTGAAAAAAAGTCACTACAATTTAGTCAAAGCACATGTGTGTAAACGTGATATAAATACATTTAAGGTGTAAATGTATGCCTCTATATTTTATAAATAGGGCATACCCATGAGGATAGCCTCCCTGAGCCCATGGTTTTGTTTTCTGTAGTTTCAGGAACACATACAATCATTTCATATCACTTCAAGGGTGACCATATCACAGTAAAAGATTTTGAGGGTCTGGAGATCAGTGACAGAGCATTTGCAAGGCTCCAGGATCCATCCCCTATTCTACAAAGATTGAATTATGTTTAAAAGAGAGACCACATTCACATAACTTTTATTACAGTATGTTTTAGAAATATAAGTAATAGTTATTTCATTGTTAGTGATTGTTATTCATCTCTTACCGTGCCTAATTTAAAAAATTAAAATTTATTGCAGCCATGTGTCTAGTTTCCTTTCTGATGCAGTGTCCCGCGCTATCTCCCGCCAGCAGGAACAACGCAGCACACACAGGATCCTTCTGCAGTACAAGCTTTAATGTATCTTGAGAGCGAGATCACAAGCTTCAGTTGAGGAGGAGGACCCCGACTATCTCAAAACCCTTCCCTTATATAGAGCTCTATGCCTGCCTCAGACGTGGCGACTCATAATAGGCTGTGGGACAATCAGGCCATTTGACGTGACCAAAGGCACTCCGCCGCAGATCGTTGGGATTTACAGGCACACGCGCACAAGGCGTTTTTATGCTAACGGCAAGCCAGATGTCATCGCCATCTTGTAATGGCGATGTGCTTATGAAGTGGCTTCCCACAATGCAGTGATAAAATGCTTTGACAAAAGGAGAGAGAGGTTTCTTTCAGATTATAGATCCAGGTCATAGGGCATTATTATGGGAGAGTCAAGGCAGAAACTTTAAACAGCTGGTGACATCATATCCAGAGTCAAGAGCAGAGAAAAATAAATGCAAACAGGTTCATTTCCTTGCCTGTTCTCAGCTCCATTTCTCCACTCTTATATAGGCTAGGACCCTCTGCCTAGGGAATGATGGCACCTACACTGGGATAGATCTTCCTATATCAGTTAACGTATTAAGATAATCATCTACAGACACATCCACAGGTCAACCAATGGAGACAACCCTGTACTGAGACTCTCTTCCTTGGTGATTCCAGGTTGAGTCACATGTTAGAGTCTGGAACTACATGGCATCAGGCATCTACTGGGGGCCTTAGAATTTATCTTTTACAAATGAGGGGGGAGCTACCAAATAGAGAGAAGAGGAAGGGGAAGAGGGGGTATCAGACATAAGGTTATACTCATGCTGGGAAATATGGAAGGTTGATACCCATGTAATTAAAACACTTTAAATATGTTCCATTTGGTATGAGTGAGATAAAATTTAGAAATAAATGTTTTGTAGGCATTGGGTTATCAGTAATAAAAAAAAAGTTTTCAGTTATGTTATCCAGTGAGGGAACCACCAGCAAAAATAAGAGTAAAATTAGAATTATAGATAAGAATTAAATCTGGAAGAAATGCCATGTAGACATTCATGCTGATAAGCTAGAGAAAGATGAAATAGATTTGAAGAAAACATTTATGGGCAAAAGTAGATTCCAAAAAGAATTTAAAAATCTACAAGAAAAATCTGAAAAGGTAGTCAAAGAATGGCAATGGGCCTAGGTGACTTTATGAATGACATCACACAGTGTTTGTGCAAATGAATGGAAGCTGATTGAATCTCTTCTTGCATGGACCATCCACAAGATACCCTATGGGAATCCCAAGGTGGCAGGCTTACTTTGGTAGATCAAAGGACAGACTGGAGGTCACAGGAAAGCTTAAAGAAGATGCCAGAGGCTGCTCTCCTCTGACCAGAACAATTTAGTGGGCCTCCACTGAATTCATTTTGGTGTAAGTTATGGAAGACAAGCAGCCAAACACCAACAAACCAAAAGGAAGCCATTCCTACCATCATGTAAGTTCTCCTGAAGATGCAAAAAGTGCAGAATGCCATCTGTATGAGCACATTAATGATAAACTCACCAATAATGTATCAGTGTCACAGTAAGGGAATAAATTAAAACATGTCCCCTAGGTGTTGTTTAATCAAGCCCAAGCCCAAATCTGAATGCATTACACTCTTCCTATGTCTTCTGTTCTCCCAACAGAGCTTCCCTACCCTGTCTGCTGTATGACTCTGAATCTGTGCTTGCCTGAAGGCTGTCTTGTGGAATCTGTCCCTGTGTTTTTGTTGGTGTGTCGGTCCCCAACAAAGTGCTTAGCTCTATATTTATTGAATAGCATAGATGTCATCACATGTTGAAGGAATAAAGGCTATTTTATAGAAATCTTGAACAAAGTTTTATAAGGGATTAAATCACTGACTCCAACTGACCTAGATAACAGTATTACAAACCTCATATCAAGCAGTACCTGTATGTTGCATTCATCATTTATAGAGGATATTCATTTTATAAGATTGCTTTCAGCCTATACTTGATGTTTTCAGCATGCGATTATCATAAGACATGCATTGCTCTCTGGGGAAAGGCCATGAAAGAGTACATAATTTAAGATTACAGACAGGTATTAGCTTAGGTTGTATAAGTTGATCACATGGGAAATCCAAGCCAAGAAAAGTTGGCTGTTACATTGTCCTCTTTGTTTGTTTTGTTTTGTTTTGTTTTTTGAGATGGAGTCTCTATGTGCCCATAACTGTCCTGGAACTAACCATTTAGACCAGGCAGTCCTTGAACTCACAGAGATCCTCTAGCCTTTGCCTTCTGAGTCCTGGGCTTAAAGGTGTTTGCCACTACACCCGGTATTACATTGTTCCTTAAAGGCAGGTTAAACCAATAGGCTGAATGCACAGTAAGATAGCAGTCTTACACCTTAAGTAACCTTGAGTTGTATTATTAACATGGCTGAAAGGTCCAGAAAAAAGTTCCAGTCTCCTAGAAAGTAAGATACCTTTATTATCATGTGCTGCCATAGCAGAACCAGGGGGTACAGAACTCTCCACCATGATCCAGAGTCACTCCCAAAGGTCCTTATTAGAAAGTATCACTCCCCAGTCAGTCCATCCAGGTGAGTCATTTTGATCAATAACTTTAAGTTCATATCGTGTCAAACTGAGAATCATAAAATATTTTGTCTTTTGTGTCAGGCTGAACATTTCTAGATAATGGTAAAGAAATGGCAAACTAGTCTGAACAATCATTCATTCACTAGGCCTTCCAGTCAATAAGTACTTATCCATTACCCAACTTGTGGCAGGTGCTATTATAAAGTATGAAGCAAGAGCAGCCAATCAAACAGAAAACCCAGCCAGGCCTTATCGCACAGGTCTGCAGTCCCAGCTACAGGAGAGGTTGAGGTGGAAGTTCAAGGCACTTGGAGCCCAATCTGGAAAACATACCATACTACAAAATGAGTTCAAGCCCTGCCCAGATTAAAAACTGAGTTCAGGCCAGCCTGGGGATTTAATAAGACCTTGTAGGTAAGGTGGTAAAAGACCTGGCTGTCAAGGTTGATGGCCTAATTCTGTCTTGGGGATCTGCATGGTGCAAGGAGAGAACCAATTCACAAAAGTCTTCTGACTGCCACACATGAGCTGTGGCATGTATGTTTTCCCCAAAGCATCCCATGCACACACAAAATAAGTAAATAAATATGAGAGAAAATATTAAGTAAAGTGAGAACTTAGGACAGAGCAGTGGAAGAGAACTTGCCTGGCTTGTGCAAGGCTCCAAGTTCAATCCACAGTACCACAGAACAGAACAGTTTGAGTATTCTCTGCCCTTCTACAACTGCATGTTTTGGAGACCACATGATAAACAGTGGGAGGAGCTCAGGGCCTTCTGTCCATTTCAGTGTTGAGAGCCTTACCTCCTTTATAGTTAGGGCTCAATTGTAGGCACTTGGAACCCAATCTGGAAAACACCACACTATAGAATAATCCAGCATTGAGGCGAGGACCAGGGTTGGGTTGGGAAGCCACAAGAGGGGCAAGTTCATGATTTGTACAGCAGCAATGGGCACAAGAAATTTTTTGTTACAACTAAAGATACTTAAAGTTCAATTCAGGCATCAAAGCTTGAAGCTCACATTTAATTCAAAGCCGTTCATTCTTTTATAGTTTGAATGTGAGGTTTCCTCATTCATCCTCGCCTTACCCAAGTTCCTCTCCCTAGTTCCCCACCCTCTCTGGCCCATTCCCTTACTTTCCCCAAACAGCCTGATTTGCTTTCATGCTTTCATGGCACATATATCCAACTCCTCTCCCAACTAAAGATCTCTTCTTCCCCTTTCAGCACCCCTTTCTAATTTCAAGTCTGGTGGACTGGTTGTTGTTCTCTCTCTCTCTCTTCCTTCTTTCCTTCCTTCCTTCCTTCCTTCCTTCCTTCCTTCCTTTCTTCCTTACCTTCGAGACAGGGTCTTGGACGCACCCACACAGGAGCCCTGAGCTCTTCCTGCCTCCAATGTGCCTGCTTTGCAGATGAATGCTACCACACTTGGCTCCCTACCTGTAACTCTCAGGAGTGAGGATTTGGTTAACATTCTAGGCCATCAGGAGTAAGTCCCAAATGGACCCTATTTCATTGATCTGCAGGGGTTTCTGAGGTGGCTTTAGGTCTCATAGTTATCTCCTGGGGTCTTTATCTGTTCTCTGAACACCCCTTGAGTCTCTAGCTGCTCCCTGGGTCGCTATATTTTCCTGGCGTTTGTGTCTCAAGGAAAGTAAGCCCATAATGTCAGCCATTTGTTATTCCAAAGGTGGCAGATTAGAACAGATCTCATTAAGAGAGCCAGCCTCTTTGGCATCATCATCTTATTTATAGTGCAGCTGACATCTATTGAGCACTTGATACATGCAGGGTGCTGTGCCTCGTGTATTATCATATGTAATCTGCATTCTGCAGTAACGAAGGTCCTATTAGCTGAAGTGACAGGTCTTAATATGATCCTGGTTTTATTTGGGCAGGGGGAAGGACATAGAAGGTTAATTTTCTTTTTCAAGGTCATACAAGAGATGCACTTCTCCAAACCTGATCATCTACCTTTGCTGTCTACTGCCTGTGGTGCATGAAGTACAGCATTTGATTCCACAGATGCAAGCTTTTATCTATCCCCAGATCTGCTCTGGACTACTGCTGAACAAAGATTCTCTCCCTTAGTTCTCCCACTGACATTGAGGTTCTTTATTCTAAGTCCAGTTCCCCGGAATCAGATTTTGGATGAAGGCAAATTCCATTCTCCTGTCTCCCATGTCATTTCAACCTAGAAGACAGGAAGGACAGTAGTTTTCATGGGGAGTCTTGGAGCTGAAGGATTCTGCTATATTGTTACCCTCTACTCTAATTTATGCCCTAGGGAGCATTACCAAAGCACCACTGTACAACCAGAAAACCACTAGTCTGATCAGATCATCCCTCAATTAAGCCCATGGAGTGTTCCCTTCAGCCCCCAGGAAATGTACACACTTTAATGTCCTAAATATCAATACTTGTAGCCTGAATTAATGACACAGCTCCCTAAAGTGGCTACTGGCCTCCAATCCTGCACCTTCATTATCCACTCCATGACCAGAGTAAAAATCTCCAAATGGCATCATTCAAGCCTCTCCCCATACAACTTAACTATCCATCTTTACATTAGGGAGGAGTAAGGCTTACAGAGAAATAACCGCTACACTTGTCTCCGCTGCCTTGCTAGGACTACACAGTCTGGCTCTAGTTCACTTTCTGACCTCATCTTCCATTTATCTCCCTGTTCATGAGAACACCCACAAAGCTATTCTCTCTGACGGCCATAAGCCGTGTGCACAGCTTTTGTGCTGGACACAGTCCCCAGTGCCTCTTAGGCTCCTCCTCTGGCCCAGGCTTTTTTTTTTTCCAGGCAGAGGTCACCTCAGAATACCCTCCCTAATTGATCATGTTGCCTGAAGTGACCCTTTCACTGCCAACACTGGTCATGTTACCCAAATTCATTTTCTTCAAGGTGTGTATGACTACTGCAGGCTACCGTTTGGATCCTAAATGGCCCCAACAGCCATGGTAAAGACTTCTAGGATAGAGCTACCAGGAGATCATGAAGCCTTTGGTAGGTGGGGCATGGTGGGAGGTCCCTGGGTGACGGAGGCACACCTCTGAAAAGGATGTGCTTCCACCCTCCATCTACCTCTCTATCTTTTCTCCTTGGTATTTCTTCTGGTGCATGAGGGTGAAGGGTTTTATTCATCTCAACCACAGCGAACTGCTTCATCACAGCCTCAGAGCGACAGGGCCAACTGACTGTGGACTGTAACTTCCAGACATGTGAACCAAAAGAAGAAGCCTTTTTTTCTTTATATGTTTCTTAGCTCCAGTATTTTGTGATAGTAAAAGAGAGCCTAGCATACTGTATATCTCATTGGTTGGTTGGTTGGTTGGTTGTTGGGAACCATGAGAGCCCTGAGATAAATATCCTGCCCCAGCTAATTGAGAACCTGGAGATTAACATCCTGCCTGACAATCACAAGGATCCGGCTTGGCCCTGGGAAAAGAACATTCACAGAAATCCACCCCCTCCCCACCTGTCATCCACCCGCTCCCCACCTGTCACACCGGAGCTCAACCCCAGAAGATCTTGTAAACTTCCATCTCCCTCCTTCCTCTCCCCCTCCCAGATTTTTGCCTTAAATATGCTCGGCTGCACTAAGTAAATGGCTCTTGACAAGCAATGCTTCCTTGAGTCCTGTCGTCTCTCTCTCACCCATTCTTTATTCACAGGTTGTGACCCTCCTCGTTCCCCCGAATAACGTGACCTGCAGGCCAGGTCAGTTGGTTAGTTGGTTGGTTGGTTAGTTACATATTCCTTGGCCAATTTCTCTCCCCTAACATATAAGTTTACTAAAAGATGGGGAATCCATTTGTCTAGCTCACTGCTACAGCCTTAACACCTCTAGCAGGACTTGGTGAGTAAGTGTACTCTATTTTTTTAAAGATTTATTTTTAATTATATGTCTGTGTGTGCTCCTGTGTAAGGGAGTGTGCATGTCAGTACAGTTACTCATGGAGGTGAGAAGAGTGTGTAGGATCACTTGGAGTCAGAGTTACAAATTGTGAGACTCCCAACTGGTGTGCTGGGAACCAAACATGCCTCACTGGTAAGGACAGTATGGGTTCTTAACCACACGACCGCCTCTCCAGCCCCATTAAGTATTTTTAATTTGAATGACCTAGCACAGGTAAGTGGCCCTTCCTGACTGCAGCACGCTGTGTCTGCCACCTTTTCCCTATCCTTCTGGCATCCCTACCCTTAGTTTCTTCTAAGAATCACTCCTCAACCTATTATCAATCTACATGGATTAAGATGAGGCTGATCTTCTCTGTACATCTAGGGATGGAACTGGAGCACAGGCCTAAAAGCTATTTCCAGCTTACCATGATCATGTTCAGGTGGAAATGGACCAATGAGAAGCCAGCTCTAAGAATAAGCTGCAGCTGTGGGTGCAGCTCTGTTCCCTCTGAGATTGTCGGTGGGATATAAGCCAGGAGCTCTGGCTTCTTGAGGAAGAGTCAGACTGAGCATGGAGTCAACACAGAGCAAGGTTGTGCTGAGTGGGAGAGAGACAGCCCCCACATTCCTGGGGGTCCTGGAACAGCTATTCCAAGTATCCTTACCCTTACAGTTTCACAAACACCGACTCCTGCATTTATCCACTTTGAGTTGGCTTTCTGGCACTGTGGGACTAAGCGTGTTTTGACCACTAAATTACCCCTCTAATTTCACTCCTCCTGATCAGTATATATTAGCAGTTATGTTCATTTTAAACTTAAAAAAAAATCAGTTAAATCACATAATGAGTCTGGGTTTTGCTGTATAGTAGGAGTTTTGAAGACAAATAGCTCTGGCCTATGATGATGGCTAATAGTATAAGGGACACAGCATCATCTCTTTTATTTTCAACTATTGTAAACAGGAGTTTGTGACTACACAGTGAGAGGTTGCTGACAAGTCTTCGTAATGGGAGAAATGACAAAACAAAGCAATGCCACTCAGCCAAAAGTCAAATGATTCTGAGGAGACATGTATGTATATAACAGAAAACCCACAAAACATTTTTCCCACCTTTTTATGTGACAAAAATATATAACACAAAATTTGACATTTAAAAAAGATTTCATTTTATTTTTGTTTGTTTGTTTTTCAAAACATGGTTTCTCTGTATCACTGCCCTGGCTGTCCTGGAACTTGCCCTGTAGACCAGGCTGGCCTTGAACTCACAGAGATCCACCTGCCTCTGCCTCCTAAGTGTTGAGATTACAGCCATGCACCACCACACCGGCTAAGATTTTATTTTTAGTTTATGTATATGTGTGATTGCCTGCATGTATGTTTGTGAACTACATACATTAGTACCCATGGAGTCCAGACAAGAGCATTGGATCCCCTAGAGCCAGAGTTACCAAAGGTTGTGAGCTACTTTGTAGGTGATGGGAATTTGTCTTAGGGTTTCTATTCCTGCACAAACATCATGACCAAGAAACAAGTTGGGGAGGAAAGGATTTATTCAGCTTATACTTCCACATTACTGTTCATCACCAAAGGAAGTCAGGACTGGAACTCAAGCAGGTCAGGAAGCAGGGGCTGATGCATAGACCATGGGGAGATGTTCCTTACTGGCTTGCTTCCCCTGGCTTGCTAAGTTTGTTTCCTTATAGAATCCAGGACTACCAGCCCTAGGACAGCACTACCCACAATGGGCCCTCCCACCCTTGATCACTAGTTGAGAAAATGCCTTACAGCTGGATCTCATGGAGACATTTCCTCAAGGGAGACTCCTTTCTCTGTGATAACTCCAGCTTGTGTCAAGTTGACACACAAAAACAGTTAGTACACTTTCGAACCAGGGTCCTCTGCAAGAGCAGCCATCTCTCCAGTCTCAAACTTAACACTTCAGTAATTTAAAGTATATGACTCAAGAGCATTAATCACATTTACAATACAGTACAATCTTTACCACTTTTACTAAACTATTTCTAGTAATCTAGCAAAACTTTTATAGTGGTGGAGAAAATTCCTGTTACCCTTGTTCTTCAGCCCCTATGACCTCAGTCTATATGTTTGCCTGCTTTAGGAGGCTCAAATAAGCAGAGTCTTTTTGTGTCAGCATAATGATGCCATCAAGGTTTGTTCACATATATAGCATATATAGATGTGCTGAACTTCATACCTCTTCATGATTGAATAATATTCTTCGGTATGTGTGTGCCACATTGTGGTTATCTATCCATCAGCAGATAAATACACACATTGTTCTCACCCTCTGGTTATTTCCATACAGCATCTTTTAATTATATTTTATTGACCAGAGTTGTATGACAGGCCCTCTTTTTCTCTTTAAGGGATTAAATTTTTTAAAAAGATCAAATTTGATTTCAACTATAGAATCCAGATCATGATTGGTGTCTTGTTTTTTCTTTCTCTCATGCTCATTGCAGAATGGGGCTTTCATTGTTAGTCTAACTTCCTGCAACATGTTGACCTAATCTTTGCTTATTTGCCCATCCTCAAGAGTTCTGTTTCAGTAGAGTGCCTTCTGTAAAGTGACTTCAATTGCCCTTGAGGGCATTCCTCTATCAGCTCTCCTTGATTGCATGGGTTGAATTCCCCGCTTCAGAGCCTGAAGCAGGGGTTCTGATGCTCTTAATTTAAGGAGTAATCTTTAGGAGGAAAAATCCAAGGGACCGTGGGACATGGTATAATAAAGATTAGTAGTACTGAAATTGTGGTTTTATGGAGAGCAGCAGTAACACCCATGAGAACCTGGTAGACATTAGGCTTGTTAAGCATCATCCCCTTTATCAGGAATCTATTGTATAATAATACACATATGACACATATATAGAGTTATCTGGAAAGAGGAACAGCGACTGAGAAGAATACTTCCATCAGATTGGCCTGTAAGCAAGCCTATATGGGCATTTTCTTTTTCTTTTTCTTTTTTTTTTTTTTTTTTTTTTTTTTTTTTTTTTTTGAGACAGGGTTTCTCTGTGTAGCCCTGGCTATCCTGGAACTCACTCTGTAGACCAGGCTGGCCTCAAACTCAGAAATCCACCTGCCTCTGCCTCCCAAGTGCTGGGATTAAAGGTGTGTGCCACCACTGCCCAGCTTAGGCATTTTCTTGATTAATGATTATTGTGGGAGGGTCCCACACACTATTGGTAGTGCCACCCTTGGACATGTTTTAGTTAGGGCTACTACTGCTGAGAAGAGACATCAAGACCAAGGTAACATATAAAAAGAAGCATTGAATTGGTACTTGCCTACCATTTCAGAGGGTTTGACTATGATCATCATGGAGGGAGCATGGTGGCAGGCAGACAGGCATGTCATTAGAACAGTAGCCTTGACCACTCATCTGATCTGCAGCTGTCCATAGAGAGAGGACAAGGCAAGGATT
Source organism: Mastomys coucha (assembly GCF_008632895.1). Classification (NCBI taxonomy): domain Eukaryota; kingdom Metazoa; phylum Chordata; class Mammalia; order Rodentia; family Muridae; genus Mastomys; species Mastomys coucha. Next base: position 111,726,606 of record NW_022196904.1, read on the forward strand.
GGTACAGGCTTTTGAGAACTCAAAGCACACTCTAGTGACTCACCTCCTCCAATAAGGCCATATCTTCCTAATCCTTCCAATCGGGAACCAAACTTTCAAATATATGAGTTTATGGAACCATTCTCTCTCAAAGCACCACAGGGAAGGAAGGGCTTATTTCATCTTACACTTTCAGTGTAAGTCCATCCCCCTTGCTCAGCCTGCTTGTTATGCAATCCAAGACCTCCTGCCTGAAGGTGGCACTACCCATAGTGAGCTGAACTCTCCCACAATAATCATTAATCAGGAAAATGCCCCAACAGGCTTATTTATAAGCCAACCTGGTGGGAGTATTCTCAGTAAAGTTCCTCTTTCCAGATAACTATAGATTTGTGTCAAACTGACAAGATGAAAAAGAAAAAAAGAACAGTTTGTTGTGAGAGAGTCTCATGTGTCCCAGGCTGGCCTCTAACTGGGTAGCTGAAGATGACTTTGAACTTCCAATATTTCTTTTTCTACCACCAGAGTGCTGGATTACAGGTGTGTAGCATCATGCCCAGTTCATGGAATGTTGGGAAGTGAACCTAGGGCTTCCTACATGCTAGGCAAGCACTATACCAACTGAGCTTACATCCCTAGCCCCACTGTAGGTGATTTAATGTGCTCTATAGTCTAAAAACCACAGGAGTAGCAGTCAAAGACAAACAAGGATGTGGTCTTGTGACACCTAAATCTTAGAGTGATCCATGAATGACTATGGAACAAACACAGTTCCTCCTTCTGGCAAGATGGCTTTACATTCCTGAATTTACTGCCCTCTGGTTGCAGGCTGTCCCTGAGGGACATGCCATTCCTTCGGCAAGGCAGCTTCCATAAGCTAAAAAAGTTGTCCCCAGAAATGCAGCTGTGGTTTGTGGCTCAGGATGAGGATTATGTAAACATACCAATTTGGTATAGGGCATCAATCCAACCACATTTGCTACAAGTGTTCTTACTTTCTTACTTTCTTTAGTTATTCCTGTTCAATCCTTTAGACTGAACTTCCAGGTGATCAAGAACAAGATGCCTGTTGCTTGAGTCAATAGTTCCTGTTGCAGGTGTGAAGCTTAACCATTACTTACACAAATAATAGATTAAACAAATGCTTTTTGAGTAGCTACTAAATCCGGGGCACCAGTCTGGGACCAGGAAATGTAGATGTAAACAAGAGGAAGCAACATCCTCATCAGGAAGATGTGGGCAAACAAAAATCACACATCTGTGCATCTGAGTGTTTGTGTGCTCAGGAATGATAAATGGCTGTGATGAAACACATCCCAGAGTGAGAGGGGAGAGAGCAATATGGGGTGATACTTCAGACAGCACCATTAGGAAAGGATGCTCTGAGATTGTGATTTTTTTTGAGCCCAGCACAAAAAATCTATATTAATTTGTGTAAATTAAAACTTACTTTTTATTATATGTATTTGCTTACGTGTATATGTACATCTGGCACATGCCTACCAAGATACAGATGTAGAAATAAGAAGGTCACTTGCAGGATGATGTTTCCCTCTCCCATGTGAGTCTCAGAGACCAAACTCAGGTCATCAGGCTTGGCAGCAAGTATCTTTACTTGTTGAGCCATCTAGCTAGGCAGCACTACACACACCCTGAAAATTTTCAGGAAATAGGATATCTCAGCGAGGAGAAGCCCAGGCATTAGGAATAAAGAGATAGCTCACCCAAGCGGTTGTCATTTCTGTGCTGATTAAAGCGAGAGGTGGCTGAGAGCAGTGGACGGGTGGCTCGCTACTTCTTGTTTGCATTTAGTTTTTAATTAACTTTAAACATTTACCAAAATACGCTTGCATAAGATTTTAAACCAGGTAGGATAGAAAGAGTGGAGATGAAAATTCAGCTACCTTAGACCTCCCTGGTCTTTCTGCCCCAGGGGTACTCAGGCACTCATGTTTGTCTTTTAGCTTACTCTACCCTACCCCCTCTTCTGCTTTACATATGGTAATTGAATAATGTCAATCCTATCTGTGACATTTAAATATTTACTTACTTATTTGATGTGTATGGATGTTTTGCCTACATGTATGTCTGAGTACCATGTGTGTGCCTGGTGGCCTTAGAGGCCAGGAGAGTGTCAGACTCCCTGGGAGTGGAGTTACAGATGGTTGTGAGCTGCCATTTGGGTTTGCTGGGAATTGAACCTTGGAAGAGCAACCAGTGCTCTTAACTGCTGAGCCATCTCTCTAGACCCCATCTTTGCCATTTTTACAAGATGCTCAAATTCTATGTCTGCTTCCTTGAATCAAAGCTGTGTGCCTTGGCTTCCATCTTTGGTGTCAGGATACTGCATTCCACCTCCCATTCCAGCTCACAGGGCATAGTCTTCTTAGCCAGATTGTATCATAGGATCCCCTCCCTCTGAGCTCATCTGATTGGGAGCAGTTTAATAACCATAACACATGCTCAACCAGTTGGGCTGTCAGTTCTGGATATCCTAAATTGGAACTGAATCTAGCTCTTATCTTGAAGATCAATTGATTATCAACTTGATTGGCTAAAGAAACACCTGGGATGCTCACAGGTCACCCATCATGGTGTCTGTGAGGTCATTTCCAGAGACATAAACCTAATGGGGAAGATCTGCTCTCAGGTAGTCCATAGGCTGAGGGCACTCACCCTCCCTCCTTCCCTCTCCCTCCTCTCTTTGTTTCCTCCCTCCTAGATAAGCTCTTCCTTCTTGTTCCCTCCCTCCCTCTCTGCCTCCTGTCTGCCATACTGTGAGTTGCCCTGATCTAGTATGCTCTCTCTGCATGATGGATTGAGACCTCTGAATACAGGAGCCAATAAATCACACCACCACCACCCTGCCAGCTGCTTAGGTCAGGTGTTATTAGCAATGAGAGTACAACACAGAAGATAAAACCCTTTTTTTTTTTCTCTAAGAATGTAAAAGGAGGCACAGCTGGAAAACACAGAAGCCATCAAGGATCTCAGTGGCTTTTACTTCAAGCTTCCGATTCTGATTCCAAATTCTAATTTCATTTTTGGCTTTTGGTTCCTCAAAACATCCCCCATATTTCTATGCTACATTCCCCATTTTCTCAAGTGAGCTCCAATGAATTTCTGGCGCTTGTAGATAAAACGTGCTCACCAATATAGCTTCTCCTGCTCCTTAGAGAATGAGACTTATGTCATTGTCCTGAGTGCAGAGCTGGCTGGCTTATGCATGGTGGGCGCTCAAAATATTATGCAATTGAATTAGCTGTTAACAATATTTTCATAAGTGGAACCCTAACAGATGAAAAGAGGCACAAGTAAATATACTATGGCTGTTAATGGCAAGCTAAGAGTTCAGTGGAAGAAAAAAGTCACAATAAAAGAAAGACTCACAGGTTTAAAGCTGCCGGAATGCCTTCTGAGTCTCCTGCCAGATGAGCAGGATCAGAAAGGATCATTGGCAAACAAGGAGAAAGCCTCTGGCTCCATTTCGTTAAGAGGATGCTTTGAATTGCGATGAAAGAGCCCTCTAGTGGTGAGAATGAGTGATTCTTTCTCTGCCCAGCAGCAGATTTCACACACCCATGTGCACACCTACAGGTCTTACTGAATGAAAGATGGAGGTCCTCCCCTAGTATGCCAGGAGAAGTTATTAGAATCTAAGTGATGGGCTCTCTTCTCTGGCTTTCACTTCAGTCATGTGCTCTGACGTATTCCAGATGCCCCCACATTCAAATTAGCTTTGGCTTTGGATAAAGGTTACCAAGGATGATCTGTATCACCAAGCTACAGCACAAAGCTCTGTTCTTGGGCAGCCATTTCTCTTCTGCTTTCTGACTATGATTGCTTTCCTTATCCACCTGAGCACTTGACTGCTCTTCTCAGTAGTCTACCTGGATACTTGGTTCTACCAGCCCGACACCTGGTATGTATGGCTTTCTGTTACAAATCTGAGGATGTGGATCTAGGGCTACTGTTGCTTTGCTGTGCATCTGGTGAATGTAGACACGGAGTGCAGTGTCCCTAAGGCCAAAGCCCTCCCACCATCACTGCCTTGCTACAGAGAGCATGTTTCCCACCTCTGCTGGAGTGAGAGAAGAATAAAACAGACCAACGAATGTCTGTCTGATTGTTACTAATTATTTCATATTTTTAAAGTTCTGAGAGTGAGAAGAAAATGTTCACCTATCTTATAAAACCCCCCAACTTCACCTTCATGTAGCTATGTGGCCTTTTAAATTAATAGTTACCAGTCAAGCAGTGTGTGATAATTACACCTGTAATCCCAGCAATCTAGGCACTGGTATAGGAAGAACAGTTCAAGACCAGCCTAGGTTTCCTAACAAGTTTGAAACCAGCCTAAACTACAGTAAGACCATTTCAAGAAAATAAGAAAGTTAGCAATCAATATTATTTGTATTAACAACAAAAATAATAGTGATCAAGAATATTTAATAATCATAACAGAGAAAAAGATTTTCTGTATAAGGAAAAAAAAAACACATTAAGTCACTTAAAGGAAAGCTTGTGTATCTTTCCCCCATCGCCTTCTATGTGTCTTGTTACTTATGGTCGTGGCCCTAAAATTACATTTCATTTTGTTATATGTTAAGTTGTCAGTATAAACGGTGACATACATATATACAACTCAACGCATATAAACAGACAAGTCCACACTGTACCTGCATATTCACACACACACACATGCATACATTCAGCTGTGTATTTATATAAAGCATGATCACATGACCCCACAAACTGCACTATGCAGGTGTATTCATATATTCACATATCTACATTATGTCTGCAACAAATTCATAGGCATTCAGAAATCATGACAAAATTGACCACAACACTCATTTAGACATGAACACAACTATATACAAATAAGCCTATATGTGTACATGTATGTGTATATAACACTAAGAACTGAAGATTCAAATGACTTTAACATAAAAATAAAAACATCGAAGTCACAAAAAGGTTGTGAGCCAAGTCTGAGACCTCTTCAGTATATTGCCCCTACTCTGTTACCTGAATAGAAGTTCTCATACAGCCAGAAATGACATCCTGGGGAATGGATATGTCTATGATTCCTTTCCATTATATATTTGTCCAGTTAAATAATACTCAAATATGACAGCTGGGTGTGGGCACATCTCATGGATTGTAGAAGCAGCCCATGCAGCCTGAATTCCAAGCACCCAAATGGGTATTACTACCTGTCACCCCACAAGAAAATAACTGGTTGGATCAATTTGGTGGAATGCCTGAAGTCAACTTAGTGTGTGTCCTTCTCTATATGCTAGAACATATGGCACCGGGAAGCTGGTCTGTGCTGGTTCTTTTCAGCATTTGCTATTTCTGAGGGAAAGAGCTCACAGGTGTGTGATGACATTTGTGCTTTGGGCAAGTAAGGAACCCAGACCTAATTACACCTGCTTCCTGGTCTGACTTAGAAGATGTTAACAAATGAACAGCACCAGGGCCTTTGGAAAGAAGCTAACGTTTTCAATGCTCTCTCATCCTGAATTCACCACCCCCTCAAATGTAAAAGTGTGAAAATATTTAAGAAGTGTATTCAGAGACCAAACCCTTACATCCCTTCATCAAAGGTCCCTGATATGTGAACAACAGTTTAGGTACATTTAGTCCCTTCAGCCTTTTAGAGGTATATGTTCATATATATGTATACATACATATATATGAATGTTTCTGGGTCTGATGTAAGCACACTGTCTCCTGTGTAAACCCGAGCTCCGGAGACAGGAGGGTAGACATATTGGTTTGTTTTCTGAGGAACGAAATTAAAACAGATGCACACAGACAACATTTTGCCCACCCAAGTGAGCCACCAGTCCGAGTCTCCCATCCCTTTAAAAGAATTAGATCTTTGCCGGCTTCTGTCTCCCAAGTGGGCTCGTGCAGCAAAGAGCAAACTTGCCTGGCTCATTGGGCTCAGGGATGAGGAGGAGGGTTGATTAGAGAATGCTGCGTGGGGTGGGCTCTGAGATAACAAGCGAGCGCCAGAGTGTGCTGTGGGCCCTTGTCCTTAACCCTTCCCTCTGAGGAGCCGGATCCGCCGTGCTGCAGTGCCCTGGAGCCCTGATGCTGACTGCCCTGGGCTCCAGAAACTTTGCCCGGTTGTGGGCTTGAGTACGCAGAGCTGAGCTGGCTAACTGGCTCTAGGAACGCACTAGGAGAGTGTTAGGGGAGGGACCCTTCAGCATCCCGGGTTCCTTGCCTAGGAGCTCCACGAGGAACAGTGCAGCGGCAAAGCTGAGCTGTCCCTTCAGCACCAACGGACCTCCAGCGACCCGACATTGAGAAGTGGGAGGCTGGGCAACAGGAGAGGAGCTGTCCGTTCAGCACCACGGACCTCAGTCCTCCGACGCAAGTGGCCGGCCCCCGCCCCAGGACTATCCCTTTTCTCCAGTTTGCGCGGGGGTGTGGAGAGCAGGCAGAGAGCTTTCCTGGGAGGCTGGGGAAGCAGTGAACACTCTTCTCAGCGACTCGCCTCCCAGCAGAGCTATTTTTTGCCATCCGCCCTCACCCCCAGTACACGCGCTCGCACACACGCACGCACGCGCGCACACACACACAAACACACACTCACACACATACACACGCACACACACGCACACACACACTCACACACACACACACACACGCGCGCGCACACACACACACACGCTCACACACCAGACCTCTCTGGGTTTCTTTTGCCTTGAGTCTCCCGGGGCTGTGAGAAACCAGGCGCATCTCAAACCAAGCTGGCAGCTCCAAGCTCCGAAGCCATGCCCTGCACAAACGCTAGTCCTCACCAAGCTCCTGAGGAATGAAAGCAACCCAGGAATCCTCTGACCGCGGCAGTGATGTGGACCAACCCCCTGGAGCCCGCACCCTCCCGAGGGCCATAGAGGACTCGGGGAACTGGAGAGAGCTCAAGACAGGAAATCCCAGCTTTCCCAAAGTCCCCGTGGATGCTGACAAAAGGAGATTTGGATTTTTGGAAGAGGCCGTCCTAGGTTACCCAGCTGCAGAGTGATTTTCCCGTCTGTCACTGAATCTATCCCTCCAACCCCCAGCCGTTCAGAGTACCATGAAGAATTATGAGGATGTGTGACAGAGGTATCCAGATGTTGATCACCACTGTAGGAGCCTTCGCAGCTTTTAGTTTAATGACCATTGCAGTGGGCACGGACTACTGGCTATATTCCAGAGGTGTGTGCAGGACTAAATCTACAAGTGACAATGAAACCAGCAGGAAGAATGAAGAAGTAATGACCCACTCCGGGTTGTGGAGGACCTGCTGCTTGGAAGGTACTTACAAATTCCTCTCACTGGCTCTGAATGATCTGCTTCTAATATCCTGACGTGTGCTGGGGGGAAAATAGAGGCAATGAAGGGGAAGAAAAATAGTTTAAATTGTTGTTGGAAATGTACGAGTGTCCAGACTGTGCTTCCACTGAGGCTGGTGCTGTGTGGATGGAAGGGTTGGGTCTTGTTGATTGTTTTTGGTCTAAGCTAAATGTGATGTGATTTTGTAACGCTCTTAAGGACCTTCTGCAGTTGAGAAAGCTTCTAATCCCGAATCTCTAGGCATGTTGTGCACTGCTTGGATCTCTGTCTATAGAAGGAGACTTTGGATTTGTTTAATTGCATTTTGGTGAATGGGGATTATTAAGGAACACAGGAAGGTGCTGAGGGACTGATCTAACCTGGGGCACTCTGATCTGGTTTTTAAATCTTTTAATCAATAAAAGCTCACCAGCTTCTTCTGAATTTGATCCAACTAGACGTTGTCATGAACTCCCTTTGTTAACTTATACTAGGGAACAATATGCAAACCCCAACTCCCACACCCCCACACCTAAAGAAAATGTCTTTATGAATAAGTGCTTCATTATTTAGGCTCAAAATAAAACTGAATTCTTGGTGTTTGCTATCCACCTGACTTCATTCATAAATCACACCCATCACCAGCAAATGTATTTCCTTGACATTTAGACGAGACTGATTCTAAGAATTGCATCCCATTGCTTCTAATTTTAAAAATTAGAGGATTTGATCTAAATTATAATGAGGTGGGCAGGCCATTTTTAGAATGTGGAGCTCTTAGGTAGCCTATGTTACTACTAAACTTGCTTCACCGCTTGAAAAGTGACTGTTAGTTTCAGTGAACAATACCTGGGTATCACAAGGAATGAAAAAATAATGAAGAAAATCAAAGCTTTGTGAACCTGTTACCTAAGGGAGCCAGTAGATTAAAGGGCCACTAAGAAGGGATTTTATTTGTCTGCTTGGTTGATTTTTGCTATTTCTCTGGCTTCCAGGAAGTCAGTGAAGTTTATCACAGTGATAGTCAGGAAAATACAGGATTCCTCCCCTCAGTCTCCCTTGGTTCCTCCCCCTGCATTCCCTGTGGCATTTCTCAGGGTTTCTTGGGAACTCGCATTTATGCAAATGACTTGGGAAATAATGCTATGACATCACTTGCTAGTGTAATATTGCATCATTCTCTGGCCTCCTTCCCACGTCCTGATGCTCTGAACTCTCCTGACTATAGCGCCACTACAGTTGATTCTGTTTCCAACACAGATTTGCAACTGGTGGGAAACCCAGGAGGGGAAGAACTACTTCATGTGAAGTCAGAAAACACCAAGTAATGCTGCAAATGGCCTCTACACTCTTTGTGCAGATATTTGTCCCTTTTAATTCTCAGTTAATCCAAGAAATGACTGATTTGGAATCAATAGTCTTGAGTTAGGACTACTCAAGCTTACACTGTAGCCAGTATACTGACAGAAATTCTAAAATGTGGTTATTTCTGACCATTTGCATTTGGGTAGCATGAGATCATTCACCTTGGAGAAGTTCCACCATTCCCTTTGATGAGTTGGCAATTATAAATTGAATCAGTTTTGCAATGCTGTGATTGGTATGTAGGATGATGCCTAAATAGGTAGCATTAAAAAAAAGAATAGGTTCTTCCCCAGCCAAAACCACACAGAAGTGTATCAGGTTCAGTCATTTGTAGTCATTCTGCCCCTTGGAAATATTCTGGAAATGTAAAATTAAACACTAATACTGACATTCTTCACCCTGTCTTATTTATTTAAAAGTCTGTCAGGATAAAATCAGGGCCTACATTTTCAGAACCTTTCCTCAAACCCTCATAAAAAGCATTTCCTCTTCTTTTCAACATGCTACTCTGTGCCTACGGTTCATGCATAGGACCAAAGCCCCATCTGAGTGTTCCATAGGGTAACTGAGAAAGGAAATTGGGGAAGAATTAGAAGTACTGAAGATGTGTTCTTGGGCTAGTCAGTTCTTCTGAGAAAACTTGTTGTACCCTTCCTATAGTTTTTCTCAGTTAAATCTTATATTTTGAAGCACTCCATTCGGTAAGATACATAAACCATTATGAATCCGAAAAGTTTTTAGCCATCTAGATGGGCCTGGCTAAAATTTGAAGCCAAGATCCTTCTTAATGGGCTGAACACATCAAGTGCTCAAGAAATTTGCAAGAGCCTCTGTTTTCTGCATGGAAAGACACATACAGCAGACAGCATATATTCTACGATTTCCATCTTCTGTGAGGATGAAGATAAATAGCCATCTCTACTCACTAGCTCCTGTCTGTCTCAGAACAGCGTCATTCTCATCTTCTGGTTCTTTAAACATCAAAGGACTTATGTAGGGAGTACTTTAAATCATTTTTTTCCTTACACATAATTTAGAAGAGTTCTTTTTTCATACTTTAAGAGCCATGAGACAATGTGACAATTTTGCCTCAAATAAGGAAATACTCAGGAGGGACATGACAGCTGTATGCAAACCTACGAAAGGCTGTCATTTGGAAGAGAGATTTGAAATGTTCTTTGTGGCCTCAAGGGGGTGGGTGTTTTACCTAAATATAAATAACTAACCAGAGTGGGGTAAGAAGCTTCCAGCAATAATGAGTCCCCTAACAGCATAAGTATTTAAATCTAAAAAAAAAAATAATAATATCAATTGTTCCCAAACTTGGCTAGTCACTGGAATCTCATGAATAGGTTTTTAAAAATAGATTATCAGACTCCACAACTACATTCTAGGCCTCCATAGGTCTTTGGTGCATCCCTGGAATCTAAATCTTCTAAAAGTCCTTCAATAAATTATGATGTTAGAGCCAACATGTTTGTTTGTAATGAATGTTTGCAGTGGCCCTGGGGATGAATGTGCATGCTCATGAGGACCACGGCACTCACAAGAGATGTTTGTCACCCTATGACCCAACAGAGTGTCGTTTATACTCAGCCCTTGCTATGCTGTAGTACTGGGTTCAATTTTTTGAACAGTTGGGTGTTTTATCTTCAGAGGATCTAAGAGGTGCAAGGACTGTCATTGCCCTCACTTTATAGATTGGGAAACTGGGGCTGGGAGAAGTTCCATAATTTGCCCACTGTCATACACTTCAACTTTGCAGGTCATATGTCGCCTAAGACTTGCAGCTTCTCAGATCATTGTTAGAGAGCCTGAGTTCATGCTCTAGCAACTGATTTGCTGCTGGTACAAACATTGACTTGTGAGAATGCCCAGACACATGGTTTTTTCCATTCAGAACTCACAGATCTGAAAACATTCACCTTATCTGTGCATCGATGGAAGAGATGCAGGAGCCACCAGACAAGAACAAACTCAGACAGCAAAAGATGCACTTTGAATGAGAAACCAATCAACCTATGCAGAGACACCCACAGCGAGAAACCCAAGCGATTGCCTGACTCATTATCTGGAAAGCAGGCAAGGCATTCACAAAGTCCCAACCTGCTGCATGTTTTCAAAGGCAGTGTGTGAATTTGAATGAGAATGTGTTCAGTAGGCATCTCTCTCATTTAAAAAAATTAAATAAAATAAAGCCCTGGATCCAAACAAAGCAATGCATGTAGATGGTGGAGGAGCCACTAGCTTATCAACAAAGAACCCAGGGTGCTAATCACACTTTTGTCCCTAAGAGTCATGTAAACTGTTCATGCTGCTTCTCTCCCTTGGACCTCAGTTTACTCAGTTCTAAGATAAGAACTTTAGATGAGGCTAAGAAATTGTAAGTTCATGTGTCCTAGCCAGGCCATGCAAAGTACGAAGAAAACATTTCATATTCTTTTACCTCAGTTATATGGTAGACAACAACAGTACATTTAGGGAGAGATGTGATGACCAGACTTTAGTCTTGATATTTATGGCAATAGGTGGTAGTGGGGACTGTACCAAGCTGGAGAGACCATCTAAAGAACAACTGTTATTTGGCTTGAATTGAGTTTGACTCTGGGGAAATGTGTATCAATCTAAAGTTCTTACCTTAGAACTGAGTAAACGGAGGTCCAAGGGAGGAAAGCAGCACGAACAATAAGTCAGGTAAAGAAGAGCCAAGCATGAGGCAGGGGGATGGCTCAATGGGTCAAATGCTTGTTACACAAATGTATGGACCAAGGCTGAGATCCCTCCACCATGTGAGCACTAGGTCATTATGGCAGACTACTTATGATCCTGGCAAACACAGATTTCCTGAGCAATCTGAATAATTAGATTGGCTGAGTCAGGAAACTTGAGTTTCAGGTGAGAGACCCTGACTCAGCATATAGGGTGGAGAGCAACCAAAGAAGACACCCAGTCACAGAGTCAGCATATAGGGTGACTCAGCATATAGGGTGGAGAGCAACCAAAAAAAGACACCCAGCCACAGAGTCTGGTCTCCATCTGTGCACATACATACATTGTGCACACATAAACACACACACAGGTACATGCACACATGTAACTATAGGTGCATATATATATATATATATATATATATATATATATATATACCATATGAATAAACATAGAATGAAAAGATCAAGGAAAAATCAAGCATTAAAATCATTTGAATTTTAAAATACAAGCAAATAGTTTCAAGACATTTTAAAACCATGAACTCACCCAAACTACTTACATTATGGCTTGGTTTTGTCCATGGGTTGCCAGTTTTGAACCCTAAAAATTACCTAAATAGCCTTTGAAAGCAAATGTCTATTTTCATATTCAGTTCATGAATTACTCTGTATAACTCATTTAAAAGGCTTTGGCTATTAAGAAAAGAAAGCTTACTCAGGATTATAACTTAGGGAACTTCAAATTGAGGAAAGGAAGTTCAATAAACTGCTGTTTCTACTGCAGATGGGTCTGAATGACACCAAACATCTGGCTGAAAACAGAAAAAAAAATTAGGCAGCCATTAGAAGTTCCCCCATATTTCCAACTCTGCAGATGGCTGAGTTTTTTCAGCCAGATGGGGTTCCAGCTTTATTTATGTGTTCAGAATCTTTCAGGGGAGCTGCAAAGATGTAGCTGAGGAAGAAGACAAAGGAGGGGGACTATTCACTGTGTCCTCTGTGCCAAGCCCTGCGCTAGATGCCTTCAGATACGTCAGTGCACTTTTCCTATTTTATATTGACTGGAAGGATGTAACCTCTGTAGGAACTGGGGTCTTATACTCTCTATGTCCTTAGAGCTTAGAGACAGCCACTTCTTCATTCTTAGATCTCACACGTCATCTTATCTAAGCCATGGCACAGAACAAGCTGGAGCTCTTCCCGACTTTCTACTCCTGGCCCTTCTGGTACCCATAAATCCAAGAGCCAAAAGCAAGAAGAAAGTGGGCCAGAGTCATAAGGCAGGATGCAAGCAAGTGACCTCAGCTGTGCCTGTGGGTTGAGTTAGGATTGGGTAGGTGATAGAGGTCAGAACAGGAACCTAAGCTCCCCACCTCTGCTGAAGCTACCCCACCCATTCCTGAGACCTCCCAAGACTTCCTCAAAGCCATGTGAAGTAAAGAGTAAAGCCTGTTGGATATTTTGGTTACCACAGTACAGAAGTAACTGATCTAGCTGGTAGAAAATTTAATGTTCAGATGCCCAGTCACTTCCACAGTTAGTAAATGGTATCCAGAGAGAAAATAGGATACACCTGACCCTTACACTCCAGCTCTACACCTTGGGTCATGCTCCAACCATAGAAACTGTCCATTTTGTAGGCTGGTCTTGTGCTCAACTCATTGATCAACATCTCAATCCCAGATGTGTCCTCCTTGAGCAAAGCCCTCAGGCATCTTCTTCCTACCTCAATCAGAATTCTGCCTCCTTGTTCTGTGGTTCTAGCATAGACAGTAAATACCTGGGAAATCCCTCTGTTGGTTTCATCCCTTGAAATTGTATGCTCTGGAGTACAAGAAAGACTGCTCACCCAGATTCCAAGACTGGCCAATTATTGGTATTGTGTGTTGAAAAATGCACTCAGATCCAGTAACTGTATGTTTATTTAGTTCAAAAATTGAGAAAATGAACATAAATGTTTATTCAGTAATGGTGCAATTTTTCCTGATCAGTAGAAAAAGATAATCCCAAATATAGTGGCTTAAGCTCTCCAGCATGTTGGCCAGTTTTTACATTTAACTTTACAATCTTATTTCAGAATTGTGTTACTGGGGGAAAAAATTACCTCCTCTGTTAAACCAGTTTTATGATTCCACTGGTTGAGTTGAATTCTTACTGTTGAGTTGAATAAAACGACATCTCCTATGTAAGTTAGGAGAAATGTGCTTTTAATAGTTTGAAAGTTATACTTTGCAATATGGAAGCACTTCCAAATGAAAACAGTGTTTAAGAGAAGCTTCAAAAAAATCTCAGGGTTGATTTTTTTTCCTCTGCCCTGGACACCCTAAGAGACACATTGTTCTACTATAGAAATAGTCTCATCTTTGGCAACAGCTCCAAGAATACAGTGCAACAGCCGAGGTCTGGGGTCTTCCCTGGGTCCCATCTTTCTTTTTTTTTTTAATTATTTATTTATTATAAATAAGTACACTGTAGCTGTCTTCACATGCACCAGAAGAGGGCATCAGATCTCACTATGGGTAGTTGTGAGCCACCATGTGGTTGCTGGGATTTGAACTCAGGACCTTTGGAAGAACAGTCAGTGCTCTTACCCACTGAGCCATCTTACCAGCCCTGGGTCCCATCTTTCAGTGGGTATTGAACCTTTGGGATGGCTGAACCTCTGGTTTTCTCCTTACCAGGTGTATTACTGTGCAAATGCTGTCACCAAAATGATGCCAGACAGAAGCAACCTAAGGGAGGGAAGGCTTATTTTGGAACATGGTTTCAGAGCATTCGATCTGTCAGTCATTGCTTGGCCCTGGGCATTTGGGTAGGACATCGGGGCAGTGAAAACAAATGGCAGAGAACAGTTGTGCACATCATAGCAGACAGGAAACAACGTGGCAGGAACCAGGAACTAGGGATCACTTTCAAAGGCCTCCTCAAGTGAGCAAGTTCTGCCAGCCAGAGGTCTAAACACACCAAGGACTCACCAAATGGTGCATCCTGCTGTGGAGCAAACATTCAGAATATGTTCAGAGGCATTTCAGATTCAAAGTGTGGTACCTCCATGTCAAAAGCAGCAAGCCCTTCTCAACCTCTTCCTTTGCAGTTTCTGTGGTTCTGTCAATAATATGTTGGCCATTAGTTCCTGATTCATTCGTGTCAAAGGCAGTGAATTTGCTTTAAGATGGCAAGTTAACTTTCTTATGGCAGTGTTCCTCCCTTTCAGTGCATGTGGTCCCTCGGTTAGTTACCTTGGGCTCCAAGAAGAATTGTTTACAACATACAGGGACATGTAGGGGAAAGAGGGGCTGGTATTTCACTTCTGGTTTGGATACATTTTAGGTAGCATAGCTGCACATTTGTATATGTGTTGACCTCAGCAAGGAGGTTGAGAGGAAACAACTATGTTGAGAGAGTGCAAGACAATGGGGCAACCTGTTTGGGATAACGAGGTTCTGTAAGTTGAAAGAAGCTTGGGCATCTTACTGGGGAAAGATGCTCATTAGCTGAAAAGTCCTTGGTCCATCTGCACAATGCTTTGAAGAAGTCACATTACCTGGGTTCTTTTGACGTGAGATCCAGCAGGGACTGTATGCCAGCTCCCAATCCAATCATCGGTTATGTTCCTTCATGCAGACCTGAATCTATCTCCTAGAAGAGGCTTTAAAAATAGTTACAGGGGTGCTGGAGAGAAGGCTCAGTGGTTAAGAGCACTAGCTGCTCTTCCAGAGGTTCTGAGTTCATTTCCCAGCAACTCCATGGTGGCTCACAACCATCTGCAATGGGGTCCAGTGCCCTCTTCTGGTGTGTCTAAAGAGAGCAACAATGTACTCACATAGATAAAATAAACAAATCTTTTAAAAAGTAGAAAAATCTAAAAAAATAATAGTTACAGGATACTGGGTTGGCAACTGAAGTCTCAGCAGCATGGGGCTCAGCTGGTGGTAGGAGCCAAGGTGAGATGGGCAAGCACAGTCCAAAGTTAGTAATTTCACATCAAGGAAGCATGTTACTGGGAAGGAACCCTAAGGCCCTCCAATAGATGCCTGTGCCTTCACAAGAAAGCCAACATGTAGGGTTTTACCACTCAGGCATTAGCTGGACAAGCAGTGACAACAATGAGCTAAGTAGAAGAAGTGTTGGTCTCTTCTCTCTTAGTGCTCTAGACATGGTTTCATAAAGGGCATGGGATTGCTGCCATTGGGAAGCAAGGCTCTACAACCTCCTCAAAATGAAGAGCTACTGGAAGTTTAAAAATATATGTAGATGAAGGAAAATGTAAGGGCTGACCAGCATTTACCCTCAAATCATGCCCAGGACCAGCTGTATCTAGAAGCTCTCCACTCCTAGACAGCAAGGCAGATTTACCTATGGTCCTAGATCCTGGGTCAACGAAGTGGCCTGCCTCCAAGGAACATGTGCTCCTTCTTCCTGATATTGGTAATTGGGTGGGATGCTGTTGGCAACCTGTGGGATCCACGTGCTTCCAAGAAAGGAGTAGAAGAATGTACTATGGCAATCCTTGAAGGCAGTCACGAGAAAGCAGTACAAACAGCAGCTGACACTGAGCAATCACCTTCCATATGCCAAGTTACTATGATTGTGTCGGGCTGTGTGCTCATTTTCCTAGCCATCCCCTGAATGTTTGTTTATTTTTCTGTTTAGCAGCAGACATACAGTATGTAAGCAGTGTTCTACCCAAGCATTTAACAAATATCGCTTGATTCTCATGACTTCTTCAGAAAATAGGTGTTACAGTTATCCATGTTTCTTGACAGAAATCCCAGAGCTGGGATTCAAGTCCTCCCATCTGCTGTCTCTCATTAATTATGCACCAGGCACTTGGATACTCGATATAAGCAAGATCAGCTGATTATCCTAAGAGCCAGTCTACCTATAGCATTTCTGTGCCCCCATCAAGGAGATGGAGGCTCAACAGAACCTCAGCCCCAAGAGCTGGTAGGGATACAAGGCACAGACCCACCCAAACCTCTGCACTGTCTGCCCCCTAGACCTGGCAGGATGGGTTTCATTCCACTTGCTTTGTCAGGGAAAGGCTAATGTCAGTCACTAGCACACAGCCATCCAATTCCTGCAAATACCATGAAAAGTCTTAATGCTGGGGTTGTGGATGTCAGCAAAGTGCCTGATGTTCAAGCATGAGGACCTGGATCCACAGCATCATGTAAAAAAGCCATGAGTGGTAGTGCAAACCAGTAATACCAGTGTTGGGGAGGTAGGCACAAGCAAGTCCTGTAGCTCGCTGGTCAGCTGTCTTGCTGAATTAGTGAGACCCAAGTTCCATGAAAGACCCTGATTCAAAAAAAAAAAAAAAAGGGAGAAAGTGTGATAAAGAAGGATACCTTGACATCAACATCTGGCCACCACACCCACATATCTGTGTGTGAGTATGCACACACGTGAGCATATACACATGTGCCACATATAAACATAATGTTAAGAGACACCAATTTTGTGGATCTGGAGAATATCATCCTGAGTGAGGTAACCCAATCACAAAAGAACACACATGGTATGCACTCTCTGATAAGTGGCTATTAGCCCAGAAGTTTGGAATACACAAAGAACAACCCACAAACCACAAGAAACTCAAGAAGAAGGAAGACCAAAATGTAGACATTTCATTTCTTCTTAAAAGGGGGAACAAATTACCCATGGAAGGAGTTGCAGAGACTAACTATGGAGCAGAGACTGAAGGAAGGACAATCCAGCCGATATAGCTGTCTCCTGAGAGGCTCTGACAGTCCCCTACTAATACAGAAGTAGAGGCTCACAGCCATCCATTGGGCTGAGTACAGGGTTCCCAATGAAGGATCTAGAGAAAGGACCCAAGGAGCTGAAGGATTTGGAGCCCCTTAGGACGAACAACAATATGAACTAACTAGTACCCTCAGAGCTCCCAGGGATTCAACCACCAACCAAGGAGTACACATGGTGGGACTGAATATTCTGGAAGCATGTATATAGTAGAGGATTGCAAAGTCAGTCATCAATGGGAAGAGAGGCCCTTGGCCCTGTGAAGGTTCTGTGCCCCAGTGTAGGGGAATGCCAGGGCCAATAAGTGGGAGAGGGCGGGGTGGCAAGCAGGGGGAGGGGAGAGGCAACAGGGATTTGTTCTTGTTTTGTTTTTGTTTTTGTTTTTGTTTTTGTTTTTTGAGGGGAAACTGGGAAAGGAGAAATCATATAACATGTAAATAAAGAAAATATCTAATTAAAAAAAGAGAGAGACCAATTTTGATTGTAAATCCAGAAGGCAATGCCAAGAAAAAGAAAAGATAAAAAACAACAGGGTTTCAATATGACAGCGCTGGGCTATGAAGAAACATCTCTCCACAGATCCAATGCCATTTCCCTTTCAAAGGAAACATGAAGCATTTGGAAGCAAGAAGCACAAGGAGGCTGACTGGATGCAGGGGGCACAAGCTACAAGCCTCCTCCCATGGCTTCCACACTGGAACTTGAGGCTTGCTAAATTGGGGATAATGTTAGATTCATGACTGTCCCCTTTACTTGGGATTAAACTTTGGGTACATCACTGATTTGACTCCTTTGAGTTTTAAATGCAGTCTCAGGCAGAAATCAGCTTTTGGCCAGCTTCTCATGAAGCACTTACAAGGGTTCAGCCATCTTAGAAGAACACCAGACAGCAGACCAACATACCACCAAACTCTATCCTTATTGCTTTGGAGCAAGACTGAGGCAAAAATGGGCAGCTGGGATATGACAAAGGGTAGGCAAGTCCTAACATCATCATTTTAGCATTTAATTTGAACGTTAGAAGAAACATCAACCAAGAACTCAGGTCACCCATTCCCAGGAACCACCAGCTTAGCCCCCGAGCCCAGCGTGTAGTACACACTCACAAAAAAAAAAAAAAAAATGCATTAAGTTCATTGAAGGGTGGAGGGTGATTTGATTAGCTTAAGCTTCTAGTGTGCCGATGCTAATCCCCAACAGTGGCTGAACAGTTTTGTTAGACTGGCTGGCCAGCAAGCTCCAGGATCCTCCTGTCCACTCCAATCCCCACAATCATTGTTAAGGTTACTGGCACACACCACTGTGTTCCAATTTCATGTGCCGCTGGGAGTCTGAACACAGGTCCTCTTGCTTGTTCATAGATCACTTTGCCCATTTTGCTGTCTCCTCAGCCCTAGATGTTTGATTCTTATGTACCTGTGAATTTTTCTCTTAATAGTCCGGGTCGAACCCCAGCTGTGAGGTCTCACAATCCAGTGGCCCTCGGTCTGAGAGGCATGGCTCTCCTGACTCTGTGATGTCTGTGCCATTGTCCGCTGTCCTCTGTGTTGTCCTGAGATGTAACACAGCTCTCCAACAGTCTCCTCTTCAAGCTCTCTCAGTACTCTGGGTGCAAACTTGGGAAGGAAAAAAGAAAAGTAAATCCATGCTGTGTAGACATATTGCATACACACCCAGCAGACACTGTTTCTGTCCCCCGTGCCTGAGTCTCTCCATGTATCGGTTACCTGCACATGTAGGGCTGGCATTCCCACCACTCTGCATTCTGTAGCATAAGCTGTTTGGAGTCATGCATTTCTGTCCTAGAAATACACTGATATGTACTTTTTAAATTAAAGTAATATTCCAGAAATCACGGGTAGCTGTGGAAGGACCTCCCACTACTTCATCCATTACAAAAACCCTCCTATCCCTCATGGATGCTAGTTCAGAGGAGTCACTATAGACGCACATTTAAAACAGATCCTCCCAACTCCTTGAGAAGTGTGGGTCACAGAACCAAATAGCTGTTTATTAGTGGACAATGCTTTACCATTTGTATTATGACATAGTTCTTACCTCTTTCTTTCCAGAGTGTTGCTTTTTACCAAAGAGGAATCTGTGGTCAAAATGCTCTAAGTCCTTTTTTTGGTTTTTTCGAGACAGGGTTTCTCTGTGTAGCCCTGGCTGTCCTGGAACTCACTCTGTAGACCAGGCTGACCTCAAACTCAGAAATCTGCCTGTCTCTGCCTCCCAAGTGCTGGGATTAAAGGTGTGTGCTACCACTGCCTGGCTATGCTCTAAATCTTTAGCAAAAAGGAAAAAACTTATCAAGAGGTAATGGTGTTAGCCAGAGTTAAAGGTGTGCTGTATGGAGTTGTGATAGCCCCTTCCTGCTCTCTCTCTCTCTCTCTCTCTCTCTCTCTCTCTCTCTCTCTCTCTCTCTCTCTCTCTCTCTCTCTCTCTCTCTCTCTCTCTCTCTCTCTCTCTCTCTGTGTGTGTGTGTGTGTGTGTGTGTGATGAGTGATAGCTTCACTCCTGAGCAGAGGGAGATGGCAGGCCTAGAATAATAAAGTCTGAAACTATGGAAATCAGCTCCAATGCCCCTGGCAGGATCACCAAAGATGAATCTCCAGTTACCGTCCCAGGGGTGTGCTGTAAGGACACCTCTTTGGCCTAAGAAAGAAAGAATCCAGTCCTAACATAGGAAGGTATGCCAGGGGAGGGGACTGTGGGCTTATGTGTGACATTTTGTATACTGTGGTCAAGGTGGGCTTCACTGAGAAGGTGACATGGCATTCAGAGTGGAAAGGTAGTGAGGAAACAAGCCAAGTGGCTCTGTGAGGAATGGCGTCCCAGTGGAAGGAACAGTAACTGCAAAGGCTGAGGAAGATCTGTGCCTGATGCTCAAGAAGTCCAGTAAGGCTGGGGGTGGGGGGCCATAGAGAAGGAGAGAAGCAGATTAATTTTGGGTGTTGGAGTACAGCTCACACGGGGCCTGGATTCAGAGCCTAAGAATGAGTGGAATGTGCTTATTACCATCACCGTCCTAGGTCCTCCTCCCCGTTACTCCCATTCATTCCTCTTTCCTCTCATCTTCTCTCTCCCTTGTCCCCATTCCTCTTTAGCCCTCTTTCTTCTCCATTCTCCCTTCTTCTTTCACTTCTTTTTACTTCCTTTTCTTCTCTCCTTTCCTCCTCTCCCTCCTCCCCTTTCAACCTACTTCTTCCTCTCTCCTGCTCCTATTCCTCCCTCTCCCTCCTATTCCAGGTACTGGAGATTGAACCCAGGTCCTTGTCCATGCTCTGAGTCTTCTCAGTGGTATCCTTTGCTGCACATTGCCCCAGGATCTCTCTAGATTTTTGTTAGACAAGAATGCCAAGTCTAGTCTTCAAAATGGTTGCCCATCCTGCCTCCCACTCTTCTCTGTGACAGGCACAACAGAATGACATCTCAGAGCTGCCTTCCTCTTTCCTTTTCGCTGAAGACAAACCCGTGGTCCCTTACTTTCAGCACTTTATTTCTTATGTGGGGGAAATCATACAAGTGACGTCAATGAGAAACATTGAGTACTTAGTGAACCTCTCAAAGTGCTTAGAATCATTCTTCCTGCTGAGTAGCTTCTTCCTAACCCACAGATTCTCTTCATTGAGTCCCTAGTCCTATCCAGCTCCAACCAGCTTCTCCTCCCATGCAGGTCCCCTGCTCAGCCTAGAAATCCAACAAGAGATGCAAGCTAAGTGGTTTCCAGCAGAGGGACCCTCAGCCTGGGTTCCTCACTCTGCACATGCTTCTCAAGCTGCCACAGTGTGCTAGACACCATGCCATGTCTGGAGGATGCATGCAGCAGAGCATAAGGAAGGCCAGGTTCTTGTCTTTGCTCAGATGTTGCTGAAGAGGCAAGCAGTAGGTGGAGCTCCTGCTGCTAAGAGGAGGAGTTCCTGGATTAGTCAATGTCGGGTTGTCATGGAAATGTTCTTAGGGCTGTGAGTCTTCAAAGTGACTGGCCTCACTAGGTGCTCAAACCGCATATGCCAAGTACACAAAAAGAACTGTATAGAGTGCACAGAGGACTGATCTGGCCAGTGCTGGCTGGAGATAAAAATGGAGTCAGAGCTCCTGGGTTTTTACAGCTAAGCAAAGGGCAGTAAGAACAGGAAAGCGGCATTTTCCCTATGAAAGTGTGCCAAGGGAGCCTGTGTGTGTCTGTGTGTGCGCATTCATGCATGCCTGTGTGTACACGTGTACATGTGCATGTGTGTGTGTCTGTGTATGTGCACATGTATGTGCATGCATGCCTGTGTGTGTATGTGTACACATACATTGTGTGTGCATGTGTGTGTACGTGTTTGTGTATGTATGTGTGTATGTGTATGTGTGTGTATGTGCACTTCATTGTTTGTGGCAGAGTCACACTCTATCTCTAGCTGGCCTTGATCTTACTTTACAGCCCAGGCTGGCTCCAAAGTTGAGATCCTCCTGCCTTAGTTTCCCAAGTTTTGGAATTACAGTTGTACATACCCATATCCAGTTCCTTTTTCATGGTTAAACTTTTCCAAGATCCTTGATGGTTGGTTTTTCTTATATTCTTTTGAGTAGAATTTCCCCTGGTGTGTGCCTTTGATCTTGTTCTGCAGTACTGAGAATCAAACTCAAGGTGTTCCATGAGCTCTCTACCACCAAACTATTTCCATACCCTTTATATTGTTCTTAAAACACTTTGAAGGATGTAAACTTAATACAAAAACAGACCCCAGTATAAAACAAAAGCAGCCAACAATTTCTCCCCTGCACCTTTGCTCAAATGATTGCTGTTCATACTTGTTAAGTGGCTAATAGCATTTCTCTGATTTGCTGCTTTACTGAGTCATTTGTCAACACTTAACAGAATATTTTTCTCTTCAAGTTCAGGTTGCTCTTAAATTTTTCAAAAGCCTTCCGAGATTGATCTTCTGTGATAGTTTGAATGAGAATACCCAGCATAGGCTCATATACTTGAATGCTTGGTCCCTAACTGTTGGACTGTTTGGGAATGATTTGGAGGTGTGGCCTTATTGGAGGAGATGTGTCACTGGGAGTGGGCTTTGAGGCTTCCAAAGCTCACACCATTTCTGTTTCTCTTTCTCTGCCTTGTGCTTGTGGATTGAAATGTGAGCTCTCAGCGACTGCTCTAGCACCTAGCTGCCATGCTCCCAGCCGTGATGGCCACAGACTCTAACCCTCTGAAACTATAAGCCCCAATAAATTCTTTTTTTCTTTAAGTTACCTTGGTCATAGTGTCTTATCACAGCAATAGAAGAGAATAGAAGAGTAACTAAGACATCTTTCAACTTATTAAGACACTTAATCTCCATCAAAATTTAAAATCCAATATAAAGAAAGGTTTATAATGACAATTATTTGTCATTACAATTTGACAGTTTCTGTGAGACTCAACTCTCAGAGCCACAGAAATGGCTTTTTAAAAAAGCCATTTCTGAATTGATACTCCCTGTGTTTATTCCCATATCTCTAAATCATATGTTCATCTCTCTATTTCTTGATTTATAATCTATCGACTTCCTGCCATGATAGGTAAGGATTTATCCAGCTCATTCTAGTCTCTGTATTGATTAGCTCTCTAATTTTTAAAAACAACACAAATCCTCATTTCTTCCCCATCCATATTGAGCAGAATGTCTTAGCTTCCCACTTTATAGAATGAAAATGTCCAGGTTCCTCATCTCGACCCACCAAGCCTGTCAATTGTATTATTACTTTTTCATCACCAAGATTCAATCTCACTTGACCTTGTGTAGATCTTGTGTAGGTCTCAATGGCTGCTATGTATTGGTGAGTGCAGTGGCCATGCCATGACCACAACACCCTCCCAATCCTTCATTCACTCTGCTCCCTCTTTTGCAATGATCCCGACCTCTGAGTGAGTGTAGTCTAGTCACTTAGTCTCAGTCTTGTAACCTGTCATGAGTCTCTTTAATCAGGTAAGAGATGGGAGAATGGATAGACACATACATGATCAAGACATGTTGAAAACACGTATGAAACTGCCAAAGAAAAAGTTAAAATATTACTAAGAAAAAGAGTCAGAAGAGAAAAGGGGGTAGCTCACAGGCAGAGAACTTGCCTAGCATGCGCATGGCCCTAGGCTCCAGCTTCAGCTCTGCAAATAAACCAGCCCAACATGCACCCCACTAGTGTCTGTGGAGACGCCAGCATCTTCCATGTTCCAGCAATAGAGATGGAGTCTGAAAAGCAACGCAAGTGACCACAGCTGTAACTGTAGACTGTGTTCAGCATGAAGCCAAGTTGCTTTCTAAGGCTGTCTTCTTCATTTTGTGGCTTCAAAGACACTGTCTCCAAGTCACTCAGAGAAAAGTATTCAAATGGCATCTCCCTACACTCAGCTCATTTCTCAAAACTCACTCTGTGCATACGTTTACACCAGCACTTAGGCTTCTGGTACAATGTCCATATTTTCTGATTGAGTCAAAGCTTTCTTTGAATTTTAAAACAGATCAACTTCAATACTCAGGCCTGAGAAGACCACTACATACCCTTTGTCCTGTTTCCTCAATATTACCCAGAACCTAAGAATTCAACCTTATATGGGGTGTGGTGGTGCATACCTGTAATCCCAACAGCAGAGGCAGGATGACAGCAGAAAGCTGGAGGCTGGCATGGGCTATATAGTGAGTTCTAGGCCAGCCAAGGATACATAAGAAAATCTTGTCTCAAAAAAAATTGAAAAAGAAAATCAAAGGAAACAAAAAGAGAATTTAATTAATTATGGTTTGGTTCTGCACTAGTCCCCACAGACTCATTTGGATCTGAACTGTCTGACATAGACTCAAGTCCGGGATACTTGGTTCCCAGGTGGCAGCACTGTTCATGGAAATTTCGGGAGATGTGGCTTAACTGGAGGAAGTAGCTCCCTGGGGGTGGATCCTCAAGAGCATACTACCCCTGACAACTTCCTGTTACTTCCTGACCTATTATGATATGAACTGTACTACCCAACTACACTGTCTCTGATATGCTAGGTTGAACCCTCTGAAACAGTGAGCCCACATATAGCTTTGGCTTTAAGTTTTTTCTGTCACAAGGATGCAAAAGTAATTAATACAGACTTGTGCTGCAACATGACTTTGGGTCAAATCCAAGTTCAACCAATATGGCCGAGTGACTCTGAACATATTACTTAACTTCTCTGAATCCCAGTTAACACAGCTATACAACGGGAGTTGTCAGTGTAGATGATTACAACATTGTTTGACTAATTAATACTTGTACAGTGCTTAGAAAAGTGCCTGAACCCAGAGTAAACAAGTGTTGGTTATTTCCATTGCACAGCATAGACTAGACACAATCTACTCATCGGCACTGTTCAGCTAACAGGAGAGACTCTTCTCGACTGTGCTGTTTTGTTTGTCACTAAGAATCTTCACGAGATGCAAAGAAGATTGAAGTCAAACCAATGATTTACCTTATGAAAGCAGTACCAGCAAATCAGACTCACAGCCTTTGGTGACAGATCTTGGGTCTGATTCTTCTCATACGGATGGTCCAGGTTCTATGGACTCAATGTTCTAGGACATCTTCAGATGAACTTCACTGGGGAGCTGGTAGCACCTAGTAAGAGCAGCAGCTGGTATATACCAAGTGCTTGCTTGCTTCCACACCTCTTCTCAGTCCTCCAAGACCCTTCAGGGTATTAGCACCGCTTAACAGATGACCACCCGGGACTCCGAGAGGCCCTCTGCTCACCCCAGAGCCAGTGAGATCCAAACTCGGGCCATCTAAATCTGAAAACCAGTATCTCTCATCTTAAAGCCAGAGCCAGTCTTCTCACAGCACGGATGCCAGGCAGGGTCAGGCCAGCCCACAGAGATCATGTTAACAACTTCAAATTGATGTCAAATCAATAAAAGCGATAAGAACAGGCACGTCTTTTCCACTGTGCTCATGGCTGCACAACCACAAGGGTATGCACACTACAGATGCAACCCCACTGAAGTCCAAGGGCCAGTCAGGACAGTTCTCTGCTATCATCATGAGTACCACCCACACATAGTGAAAGAAAATGTTAGATAACACTTTAAAATACCCTAAATGAAGATGAAAATGATGATGATGATGATGGTGATGATGATGGTAATGGTGATGGTGATAATGTTGATTTTAGAAAAGATATATTTTGTTAATTCTCAGGTTACGGAGGTTATTTTGGTATCCTACAAATATAAGAAGCACATGCTTCCAGTGCAAGCCTGCGCCTGCTGGCCGTCTCCAGAGACAGACCTGTGCTACTGAGTTGTGAGCTAAACTACCTGCTTTTCCCTCCATGAGATGCCATATTTTTAGGAAAAAAATGACTGACTGACAGGAAAATTATGGTTATTCAGGCTTAGGTCTTTGGCAGACATT
>NW_022196904.1:111752177-111778482 GCF_008632895.1 Mastomys coucha
AACTGTATTTGTTGCCAAGGATAAAATTCAAGGTTTCAAGTGAAAACTGCAATTTTGGAAAACTTGTATCTGGCTCTAGGAACCAATTCGATGTTCTTTTTTTATTTCTAATATTGTGTCCAATTTAAAAGACCTGCTTAATTCAATGAATCAATCTTTTCCAAATGACCAAACTATGCTGTTAACAAAACTATGCTCGAATAGCAAGGTAGGACCATGAGCACCATTAATAACAGCACTTGGGAAGGCAGAGGCAGGTGGATGTCTGTGAGTTTTGGAATAGCCTGGTCTGTATAAGAGGTCAGCTGATGCTACATAGTGAGACCCTGTCTCAAAAACAGCAACAAAATAGCATCCTAAGTAAGCATCCAGCAACAACGTAGCAGAAGAACTGGGATCCTCACCTGTTAGGACATGAGAAGTCAACACAGTTCCGTGGTCTACACTAGGAGGAAGCCTTGAAGAAGCTACTGCCTCTGGAGCTTTGGTATAAGATAAAAAAGCAAAGAGCCACAATTATTTCCAGAGGCCATTCAGGCAGTTTGATCTTTTCCAATCATATATTTCTATAAAGTTGGGGTTTCTTTGTGTACTCTTATCCAAACATCTGGCAGCAGATCAAATGCAGAAGCAAATGGAAACTCTGCTTTAAAGAAGTTTGCCAGGGAGGTGGCTCAGTGTGTGGATGCCTGCTGCCCAGCCTGATAAGTTCAATCCCAGGACCCCAGATAGAAGGAGCTAACTCCTACACAGTGCCCTATGACCTGTGCATATGCACCGTGGCCTGGGTGTATACACACAGAGAGAAATACACATTAAATAAACGTTTTGAAAAGTGAAAAACTTGCCCAGCAAGTGAAAAGGAAACACCACCCTTCTCATTCCCCGCTTTTGTTCTGGAAAACAGATGTTTTCAAATAAATGTATTATGTTAATTCGCAATTGGATCTACCACCACTTTCCCATGAGTTTTAAGATAAGCATTTACCCTTATGTGAGCCATAAGAAATATCAAATTGATACTGTGCACACAAGCACAAGCATGATGGTGTGTATATGTGTGGAATCTGAAGGCAAGGTTTGCAAGCCTTTCTTCTCTTCCGTTTTCACTCTGTTGACAAACTTGAAAGTGTTGAGGAAAGAAAAGACAAGAAACACAGTCGTCAGCTTTTTTCTCTTGTTCTGCTCTCTCTCTAGTGGGAGATGAAACACTCCCCTGGCAGCTCTGGCCTCTATCTCCGAGTCCTCTTTAGTTGCAGCTAGGCTAAGCCGTTGTTCTGCCATCTCTGGGATGTAAGAGGCAATGTGAGGTTTCAGTTAAGTCCTGGAAGAGGTGGCTTTGATTAAAACGCAACCCTGCAGAGGTAACGTTTGATGAGTCCTGAAGGATTCATAACTTTGTGTGGCTTTGTTAGGGAATGCCGACAAAGCAAAGCTGTGACTCTACAGGGAGCAGAGATCTGTGAAGAAGTAACTCCCCTGTGAGATGAAACCTGGGGGGGGGGGAGGAGCAAGGAGCTGCGCATCCTCAGGCACTTGGCGCAGGGGGGTTAAACTGACCATTTTGTAACCTATCATTAAAGACACTGTGTCTAGAGGGAGCTTTTACAGAGTGGGTAGGACGCTGGGGCTCCCTGAACAATCATTCCTTTTGGCCAGTCCTCCACCTGCTGAGCACCAGCATCTGCCCCACTGCTTCTTCACTGCAGATACAAAATGACCAGCTGCCTCATGTGGACAGTATCCTCAAACTGTGAGCCAAAATAAACCCATTCTGTCTCAAGTTGTCAGGTGTTCTGTCACAGCAGCAAAAGTAACTGACACCCCTGTAATACACAGAAACACTAGAGTGCTCTGTGTGTGTGTCTGTCTGTCTGTCTGTCTCTCCCTCTCTCTCTCTCCTTCTCTCTCTCCCCATCTCTCTTCTCCCTTTTCTCTTTCCCTCCCTCCCTCTTCACCTTTCTCTCCCCCTCTCTCCTTTCCCTCTCCTCTCTCTCCTCTCTCTCCCTTCTTCCCCCTCTCCTTCCTCTCTCCTCTCTCTTACTTCTTCCCTCTCTCCTTTCTCGCCTCTCTTTCTTCTCTCCCCACTCTTTCTCTCCCTCCCTCCTCCCTTTTCACTCCCTCCCTCCTTCTCCCCCCTCTCCTCTTCTCTATCTTCTCTCCCTTCCTCCATGTCTCCTATCTCCTCTCTCCCTTCTTCCCTCTCTCTCTCCTCTCTCCTCTCCATCCCTCCCTCCCCCTTTTTCTCCCTCCCTTCCTTTCCTCTCTCTCTCCTTTCCCTCTCTTTTCTCTCTCCCCTCTTTCCTTCTCTGTCCTCTCTCTCTCCTCTCTTCCCCCTCCCTCTTTCCCTCCCTCTCCCTCTCCTGTCTCTCCTTCTCCCTCTCCTGTATCTTCCTCTTCCTCTCCCTTTCCCCCTCCTCTGGTCTTATAATCTCACTTTTTACAGCCTTGTGAGTGATCTCCTCCACTAGAAAGGATGGCTGGGGTCTACAGCTTCTTCTGCTAGTTTGTGGTCAGATGAGCTTACATCTCACATCCTCTACCTTTTGGTTTTGGCACTCTGGTTTTCTCATTATGTTGCCTAAGCTAGGCTTGAACTCACTATGCTCCTGCCTCAGCCTCCTGGGTTCTAGGATGACAGATATATGCCACTGAGTCTAGTTTTGAACTAATGCTTTTAAAATAACTTGAGAGCCATGTAGAATCAGCTTAGGGCTATGCAGAGAGATAAGCCAAGTTATAATTGGAAAAACTTTAGAAAAAGAAAACTCTAGAATGTTGATGGCAATATGATCTCAAAATTCACATTTGGAAATTACCAGTGGCACAGGGCAAAGGTGTGGGCATAGATGAGAATCTATGTAGTCTGTGTAACCTCTCTGGAAACACCCTGACAGATACTTTCAGAGATGTGTTTCCTAGGTGATTCTAAATTTAGTCAAGTTGACAGTGAAGATCAACCATCCCAGCAGGTAAAACACTAATAAACACATATAACACTGAGGTTTATCTGCCAACATCCATGCACATCTATACCCTCACATCTGAGCCTGTTAACTACTCTCATTATTGCTATGTAACAAAAGAAAAAACCTGGGCACAGACTGGGGAAAGGGAACATTTCTCACACACACAACCACTCCTCAGGACAGAATCTACACTCAGATAGCAAGACTCTGTGGCATACCTAGAACTAAAAAGAATCATCCAAAAGAAAAGTTACAACTCTCACAGGAACCCAAGGATGTGTGAGTATTAGAGAGATGAGAGATGGAATGTGTGTTCTGAAAAGAGGAAGTAGCGTGTATGTAGATCTGGCAGCTGAAGAAACAGGAGAGAGTCCCAGATTGTCAGGAACAGCTCGGCCAGGTATGCATCCATTGGTGGAGTGAACACAGAAACTGGCAAGGCTGAAGAAGTTGCTGGACATCAAGTTTTACATCATTCTGAGGCAGCAGGAACACTATGGAAAGTTTGAAATGATGGTTTGGAAGAAAAGTATCCCAGCTGTTAAGAGACCCTGTTGTTCCTGCAGGGGACCAAGATTCAGTTCCCAGCGCCCACATCTGATAGCTTACAACCTCCTCTAACTCCAGCCTCCTCTTCTGGCCTTCATGGGCACCTATACCTATATGTATACACACACACACACACACACACACACACACACACACACACACCACACCACACCACACCACACTAAAACAAAGGTTTAAAAAAATCTGACATTGTTAGATTTTTACTTTTGAAATTCTGTCTGGAGTATGAATAGAACAGGGAATGAAAAGCCACATTGGAAGACTGGCTAAGACTGGTTAAGAGACCTCTTACTGGGAGCTATGGAGATGGCTCTATTAAAGTCTTGGCCAGGAAAGCATAAGGAACAGAATTTTGATCCCAAGAACCCGTACATATGTGCCTGGAGGAGTGTGGTGGTCTGCCTAAAATGCCAAGGGAAGTAGAAGATCCTCCAGGGCAACCTGGCCAGTGAGTCTTCCATACCTGTGTGCTCTGGGCTTGATTGAGAGATCCTCCCCTCCCAGTTGAATAAGATGGAAGATCGATGGAAGATTATTCCAGACATGAATCTTGGGCTTCCATATTCATAACTACTCATAAACATGCACACATGTGCGTGCACATACACACACACACATGCACACATACATGTTCAGCACTGCTCTCTTCATAGGACAGGATCCTATCACTGTTGCTGATCTATTGTGTCAAGGCCTGGTTTCCCCCTTTTCTATTTGTGTTTATGCTGAGGGGCCATTGGCCATATTCTGAGAAGATGCTTCAAGGCAGAACTTCCTGGTTGTCATAGCAGGGGACGAACGGGAACAAGGTCAAAACACTCTGGATTTTCTCCCTTTAGTTTTTGAATTGACAGTGACACCTTTCAGTGACAGGAAGCTCAGTGAGGGTGAGAGACAATGAGTTGGGTTTTAAACACATTGTATTTATCAGTTCCCATTTTACAGTCAAGATGGGTGCTGGGAGGATCACCGGGTGTGCTACAGGGGAGCACAAGGTGATCTGTCTAATTACTTGCACAAATGACAGCCTTGCTGACCAGAAGTCAGCCAAACCTGTGTATCCTAATCTCTCCTAATGGAGAAAACCAGATGAGAAGCCATTAGAAGAGATTCCATGTGACAAGTTAACCGATGCTAAAAGTCTGGAAGCCATCTCAGGTCACTGTAGTCTTACTGGGCACAGATAGGGTTTCCTGGGTCTTGCCAAATCAAGTTGTGTGCAGCCGTCGTTTTCCTCTCTGTCTGACTTATCATCTGGTTCTGAGCGAGTGTCAAAGAACCCTCTCATAAATGGTGACCTTTTGAAATTTGAAATGATGGTTTCTAGCTAATTTCCATTCCAGCCTGGGGGCTACCACTTGAAGGTCATGGGCTTGAAGCTCTTGACTCGTCTCTCACCCTGTGCTCTCAAGTGTAATTTGGGAAAGGGCAGTGTTGTCTGCACTCGTAATGTGCCCATCATTCAGATGAAAGTTCATCATTCATAATCATGTAACTACTCTGTTTGAGGCTGGAAATATAATGTTAATGACAGGACCAGACCCAATCTGTTCTGCAAAATTGGGGAGCCTTTTGTTGGAGGTCATAATAATATAATCATACTATCACATTCCCATGAATTCATTGTTGCAAGGTAATCATTAAGAAGAAAGAGGGAGGTTTGGAGGAATGGGTCATGTGACAAAGTTATCCCACTTATCCCTCAAGCCTGAGGATGCAAGTTCAAATTCCTACCACCTACATGAAAAACTGTGTCTGGCAACATTTGCCTGCAATCCGTGCTGGTGTCACAGAGGCAGAAGGATCCACTGGGGCTTGCTGGGCAGCCAGTCTAGCCAGTTGCCAAGCTTTGAGTGTGATGAGAGATCCCATCTCAAATATTAGTGTAGAGAGTGATAGAGGAAGACAGCTAACCTCACTGACCTCTGGCCTCTACACACAGGCGCACAAATGTACATACCCGGCTATAACACATGCATACGGAAAAGAGGGCGAGCAGGTACCATATTGGCTTAATAGCAGAAGTATGGTGTGAAGCAGGGATCCGATTCCCCAAAGCAACATTTCTCTTTCCATCATCTTCTCTGCTAAATCCACTTTGGAGCAATGGACAGAAGACTCAGGAATATATGATAGTTAACCGTGGCTCTCAGGGCAATGATTATCTATCCTTAAATCTAGTGCTGAGTGTGAATTTCATTCATAGCAAGTAATCATTGGCTTTAATTAGTTTACTTACCTATTACCAACAAATAGCCTCAGACAAGGAGTCTCAAAGGGCTGATTGGCTGAGGCCTGGGTCATGTGTGCCAGCCTTGGAGAAAAAACTGCTCCCCTCCCCCACTCCAGGTGGTGGTAATGACCAGCAGTGAGTACTATGGGAGTGTTCTAGGAAAGATGCTAACCTGCTCTTTATAACAACCCTCCAAAGTAGGTCCTATCATCACCACCTTTTAAATAACAGGGGGAACATATAGTGAAATAAAGTCAGTTACCAAGGAGCCATCCACAACTAGAAGATGACAAAATGAAAGGTAAAGTACCCTTCCCAGTGGCCCACGGATAGTAAATAAAGTAGTACAGACTGAGACAGCCTCTCCCCAGAGCATGGGTTCTTAACCATGCATTATAAAGCCACCTTGCCTTGGGATAGTCTGTCAGATGTTACTCTCCCATAACTGCTCTGGTGTTGGTGTTGTAGCTGCATCTGGAATGTTTCTCATGACCTCGTCTTTCTTGCACTTGATCCCCAGTTTGTGGCACTATTTGAAGACTATGAAGTCCTTAGGGGGCAGTGGAAGGAGACTACTAAGGATAGCCCTTTGAGGTGATAGTTGCTAATGGCTCTGGCCTGTGTAACCTGCTTCCTGTTCAGCCGTGCTATGAGGAGACACCAGTGCACACTCCCAGCATGAGGAATCCCGCCACGCTTTTCCAGCCATGATGGTCTGAGACCTTGAGTTAAAGTAACCCTTTCCTCCCTTAATTTATTCCTATCAGGTATTTGGGACACAGCAATGCAAAGATCACAAACACAAAGAGATTTCAGAAATGACTGGTTTTTTTTTTTTTGTTTCCCCATCACAACTTTATGAATGAGATATGACCCAAGCACATTACTCTCATTTTAGAGGGGGGAAATTGAAATTTTGTTCCACTGAGGACAAAGATCAAAGAAGTACTTGAACAAGAAACTAGAATCCCTTCTGATGCTGCAGTGACACAGTGTGAGGGTTTGTAAATGTTTAGTAAGCGGTACTGGCTTGGAGTTCCTCCTGGCCCATCACAGCCTCAGCTGAAGACTTCCCCACCATGCTGCCATCCATGACTTTCTGGGCTTGAGATGAACAGAGCTGTGGACCCAAGGAACTTCAGTCCAAAAATCAACCTGAGACTTAAAGCTGTACATTGACCTACTTACAAATCAGCACCTCCCTACTAAATTTATCTCACTCAAGCTACAAGCGTGCACTGTACACATATGCACACACAGAGGAACAGGTTAATTTATTAACAGTCACTGTGGTTTTACACATATTTTTATCTTGGAGACTCTCTCATATTGCAACTTTAGAGGACAATTCTTGGTCAAACGTTGGCTCCTATAATTGGATTTCCCAAATACTTCCTCACCATTCGCTCATGTTGCCAGAAACATTTGGCTATTAATAAATTTAATCAATAGACATGAGCATAATCATCATCTTTAAAGCATTCGAATTTTATATTTAAGATACATCTTTCATCCTATGAATGTCTTATGCCTTTCTTTTTTAGAGACTTTCATGGTTGATTTGCAGAGTATCAGACAAACAAGCTAAAGAAGGGGGGCTGATTTGGGTGCATGATTGAAGGCATGGCGAGGAAATCATGAGGTCTAGACACTCTTTATATTTTGGGTAACTCCTGAAGATCAGTGGTGCCTTCCAGAATATTTTCTAAAATAGCATTGGGCTAACCATTAAGAGACAGCTATTACTGACCTACAATTATCTACATGCCACCTGTAAGCTGTGTGGACTTTCTCCCTAACTCCAGTTACATTGCAGTTAATGTCCTTTCTGTTCCTAGTTTCCCCTCCATAGCATCTACTAATGAGAACACTCTCCCCACATCCTTTCCCTTTCTCTGAGCCTTAGAGAACCATTAAGTAGTGGTAGTGTTCCAAGATCACCCTACCTTTCTTCTAACTGTAACAGAGATGCTGGATGACAGTTGCTGTCAGGGCTTGGTTACAGGCGTGAGTGTGTATCGATGCTAGGCCCAGTGGTCTGAATCTTACCTGATTCCTAAGGTGATTCTTGCCCCTCCAAAGTGAGTAATCCTTCCAGAGTCTAATCAAAAGTAGGATATTAGCTAGTGCTTTAGAGAGGTGTTCTTCATCATAGTATTGAGACTTGTAGTAGTGTTTACCCGGGTAACAATGTTAATTCAACATGGAAGTTCATATTCTATTATCTCTATTGAAACCATCAGGTTTCCCCTCTTGTTTACTAGTGGGTTAATTTGTGTTAATCCCTTGCTTATTAGAAGAGTGCTTTCCATCCTTGAATTTTATCCCTTTACTATAGAATGTTGAAATAGTTGCCTGATACAAAATTTTCTGGTGTATTAGCTAATGAAGTTTTCATATAGCTTGTCCTTCATATGTGTTTGTTTTCTAGTTTTAAAATCAGAACTGTAGTGCCTTGGTCAAATTATTCTCTGGACTCTGAGTAGAATGGCTTTCACATAGGATCCTTTGAGCCCAGGGCCTTTTGGAAAGAAGTTCTTTGACCTTTCTTTCCTGTCTTAGTTGTCAATATCTGGCCTTTTTTTCTGAAGTCACTTGTGTTTCCTAGAACATCATTTGCTTCATAGAAATGTATAAATGTTTTTCGTGGGGAGTTGAACTGTGAGATTGTTTATCATTTATTTTCTTCCAAGCCTGTCTTTTTCCTTCTCTATTTTCTCATTTTGTCTCCAAGTGCACTTATAATTGGTGTCATTTCTTCCAAGATTGTGCCATTAAGTTGTCTTTCAGTCTTCAATTTCCAGGCTTTGAGGTTTCTGTCTCTGAGTTTTTAATGTATTTTTTAAGAAGCCGAGAAGAGCTATTTGAAGGCAGCTAGCCAAATGCCATTTCCAGCAATAATTTTTTTTGCTCCTGGGATTTTTTTTTTTTAACCCAGATTTAAAACTTTTATCCTTTTGAAGTTGGCATGTTTTAACATGAAGAGGCCCATTTGGGGATCCTAACCCACACCCAGAAAAGTCATAACCCTCCTCAGGTAAGTGTTATCTTCCCAAGTGGCTGACTACCAAGCTATGCCTGTACTTACCAAGTCATTGATGAAAGCATGGAACAGGGAAAGTTCAAGGACATAGCTCTAGACAGAGATTCAGCTAGGCACAGTCACCATTGGAGGATGCTCCTGGGTGTGAGCTCACTCCCAGTTCACTGGCCAACAGAAGACCCACAATTCTAGCACTGACTTAGTCGTGTGTGTGTGTGTGTGTGTGTGTGTGTGTGTGTGTGTGTGTCTTGTTTTGTTATTCTATGGGATTTGCTCTGTTTTAGACACTGTGCTGGTCTTATATGCAGCCCCTGCCCTCACAGACTCATTAAGAAGAGAAATCCTTTCTTAGGTGGCCTAGCTAAGGTTTCTATTGCTATGAAGAGACACCAAGACCACAGTGACTCTGATAAAAGAAAAGATTTAACCAGGGCTGGTTTATAGTTCAGAGGTTTAATCAGTTATCACCATGGCAGGAAGCATGGCAGTGCAGAGGCAGATCTGGTGCTGGAGAAGGAGCTGAGAGTTTTAGATCCTGATCAGCAGAAAGCAGGAAGAGAGAGTCACGATGGGCCTGGCTTGAACATTTAAAACATCAACACCCACCCCCAGGAACACACTTCCTCCAACAAGGCCATACCTACCCCAACAAGGCCACACTTCCTAATAGTGCCATTCACTATGAACCTATGCAGGACATCTTCATTCAAGCCACCACATTAGCTGTGTGATCTTCTGTATCAAGTTACATGAGTCATTTTAACATTTGTGAACAATAAGTGTTCAAAGTCCATTTTAAGATATTGAAAGAGTAATATGACCCGCAAAACTATTTAAAGATAGAAAATCAGTATTAACAGACTTTGTTCTAGACCCTTCCTCTTCCCACTCCAAAGTTAGCAGCATGAAAAATGAGGTCTGTTTCCACAGCTTCTTTACCCCTATGTCATTGTTCATCTTGATGGCCAACTCAATTAGAGTGATACATGCCTAGAAGATTATTAGAACACATGTCTGGGTTTGATTATGAGAACATTTCCAGAGATGATTGGCATGGACCCCAGTCCAGATCCCAGTGCCCATAACAGGCAGCAATTACAGGGGAAACCCATCCTAAATATGAATGGCACTGTCCAATAAGTTGAGGGCTAGATGGGACAGAGTAGGAGGAAGAAGACCATCAGTTCAGGCTGTCTGCTTTCTGGCCGCTATGAGATGAGAAGCCTCCTTTGACACACAAACCCACCATTGCGATTCTGCTT
Source organism: Mastomys coucha (assembly GCF_008632895.1). NCBI lineage: Eukaryota > Metazoa > Chordata > Mammalia > Rodentia > Muridae > Mastomys > Mastomys coucha. The sequence continues at coordinate 111,762,255 of NW_022196904.1, forward strand.
CACCTTGGACCGAGAGCTTTGAAATGTGAGGGTATACAGACCGCTTCATGGTTAATCGAGTTCTCTGAGGTTTTTGTCGTAGTGACATGATATAATGAATATGTCTTGAAAGTCATTCATGCACACGCACAGACGTGCAGGGACATTGTCAGCTTTTAAAAATTGAAGTACAAGTCTAGGGAGATGACTCAGCAATTAAGAGCTAGCTCATACTGCTCTTGCAGAGGACCCCAGAGGACCCAGAGGTTCCAGCACCCTACCAGGCAGCTGCTCACCATAACACTGTCTTCTGGCTTTCATGGATAGCCACACACACACACACACACACACACACACACACACACACACACACACACACATACACCCCTACATAGAAATAAAATGAATCTTTAAAAATTATAACATTCTGTAGATATTGGCTCTCCACTTTCTTCTCTCTCCATAATGTTTTATTGAGCTGAATAAGGTTTATACCACCATTGCTTGTCAATGGAATCAGAATGACCTGGATTATGGCATCAACTCGTTCACCTTAAGCAATGGCTCTGGGAGACCCATGGTCTCATTGCATCCTTAGCACCATAGCACCCCATGACTGTGTCTTTCCTGACACAGCAGCATCTCCTCCAGACAAGCCATTGCTTCTGCCCTCTTGACTTCTGGGCCCTCAGCACAGTCGTGTAACATTAGCCAGATTCTGCTTCTTGATAATTAAATCCAACCACATTTTAAAAGAAAGTTGGGAAACTTGATAATCAAATTCAGCCACACTTTAAACAAATTTAACTTAAAGGGGAGAGAGGAATGCATTTGTATGTTTTGAGGGCTATGTGTTAGGTCCTGTCCTAGAACTTAATAAACATGAATTCTGTGAACTAATCATAATTACTTCTGTGGAGAGGGAAGAAGTGGAATTTAGCAAAGTCAAGACTGCTTAGTAGGACATCAGGATTATGGTGTGGAAGATGATGCTGTTGATGCAGTGATGATGCTGGCCATTATTTACCAAGAGTCTCCCATGAGTGGTCACTATAGCAAGGGCTTTGTACTGTTTCTTTCAATACATGCAACAACCTTGCAAGTAGGTCCTTTTATTTTCCTATTTTATAAGTTTTTTTTAAATGTGGTTAATTGACTTGACAAGGACATCCCATTAGCTAGCACAGGAGCTTGAATTTGAACCCAGGTCTTTCTGAGTTCTTATAAACATCTCTTTCCCTTGCTTTGGAGGTGAAAGCTTTCAGAGCAGTTATACAAAGCTAAACATTCATCTTTCTGAACCACTTCCAAACTGGGTGTCATGAAACTATGCAGAAGGCTGGGCCTTGGGGAGGAGAAGCCAGGCTCTATCTCCAGCTGTCCGCATCCCCTTGTCTCCTGGGCTCTTGGACAACACTTCCTGTCTTATGGCCACACATACTGTCTGTGCTTGGCACAGCCTGCTGTCACCATGGAACATCTGTGGCTCACTACTTCTGTGAGTGATTCTATTTTCCACACATCCCCAGCTCGTTAGAAAGCAAGGCTCCTATTTGTTGGTGGGTGTTTGCAGTCCCAAACGGAAGCGCTACAAAATGATGACTGAGCCAATTCACACCGGTGGGAGCCTGTAACACACACACACACACACACACACACACACACACACACACCATCACCACCAACAACAACAACACCACAAGTATGGAAACTGTCCACCAAACAGCCAATTGATAATTGTTGTCCAGGCCATGCAGAGATATTCCTACAGAGCCCTGAATCCTCTGGACCATCCTCTTGGTTGAAGTGTTAATGTTTTAAGGAAATAACTCTGTCAACAAATGTGGTAAGGGAGCTGAAGCCAACTTAAGCCCCCTCTGTACCCCAGGCAGCCCAGAGCTCTACAGAAAGTGATGTCCTCCTTCTGCTGCTCCTGGCCTTCGTGGATGTACCTCAGAAACCCCCACGATCCTTTCTGACGTTCCATCTCTGGTCTTTGGCCAAATGCAATCTTTAAAAATACATATTTGGCAAAGAACCTGAAATTTTTCCTTTGGATTGTTGTGTGATGGTGGAAAAGACACATTTTTTTAAAAACCCTAAAAAAAGCACCTTAGCATTTTGTGGGCTTTGGTAATTCTGAAACAGCTGAGATGCTAAAACTTTCAAGTTGCCAGGTGGAGACTGAGATCTCCAGAGCTGGAGCCGCTGGACAGAAGGTGGAGCCTCAAAGCTCACAGGACTCCAGGCTCCAATGTGTGCAGTTCCACCAACTTACAGGGAAGGCTTCACCCCAGGACTCTGCCCTCCCTTCCCACTCCTAACAAGGGGACAGTGACTACTCTGGGAGACATATGTGGCTACTTCAGGAAAACTATCCTGCTGAACTCCTAGCTTCTGGTAGCATGGACTATCAGTTTGGAACTGTGGGTCTCGACTGCCTGGATTTACAGACAGCTGGTTCTACTCTATAAACTGTAAGACTAGTTAAGCTATTTAATTCTTCCATGCCTCAGTTTCCCTCTCTGTGAAATAGAGAATAATGATTTATATAAAATCTTTTCAAACAGTACTAAAAGTCTGGAGAGAATGCCATAATATTGGCAATAATATTGCCATAATATTATCAATATTCACAGACAAAGAAAGCTCAACTTGGAGGAAATATGTGGGGTGGTAGGTAAGAACAGTGGGGTACTCAGTCTTGTATAAAAAAGATAAGCTTGTAAACTGAGGGTGGGAAGGAGGGAGGTTGGAACAAAGACCTACTATGTATAGTAAGCTTGACTTGAATCAAATTACTCATCATTTTGTATACTTACTGAGTTACACTCATCTTGTTTCAGAAAAGATGGAGAGGATTTCTAGCTATGCAATGAGACTGGACTGAAGAACAATGAGAACAGAACAAAGGCAAAATGAGTCTAAAGATGCAGACCTGGAGCATCTATGTTTCTGTTAAGGGCAGTAACAAGTTGAGGTATGGACTGAGTCTCTCGGCAGTCAGTTGCACACATAGTACTGATCATTTCAGAAGAATTAACTCAGTCCTCATCATGCCCATTTCATAGATAAAGAAACTGAGGCATAAAAAAATTAAGTAGCTTAAATTGGTCACCTAGTTTATAAATAGTAGAATCAGGTAACTTTCCAGACCTCTGCCTAACCTTGGAGGCTATCAAGCACACCTTATCCACAACTCATCTCTGGGCAAGTTACTTAGATCATAAGATCTTGTTGGTGTGTTTTTTTTTTCCTTCTCTACCAGGGATAATAATTGCAACCATGGAATTATTCTGAAGATAAAATGAAACAATCATTGTAAAGGGTATTGATCACAACCTCAGCCACTTAGCTACTGCTCAATAAATAACGCCTAAAATAAATGAAATTTAGAACAGCACAATTTCTCTTGGTTTCAAGATCAGACAGGGCCATCCTTAGAGGATGCCATGTCACATAACAAGACGTTGTGTCTCCCAATGGGGACTGGTGGGAAATCCTCCAAGCAATGAGAGAGGATGCTCCGAAACGTGGGCGGAGTACTGGCTCTGCCCCTCAGTAACTGGGAGAGTTTGGCATGCTGGCTTCGCTTTCCCAGGACTCTTTCTTCATCACTGTCAGGCAAAACATTGTGGCTCCTCCCAGGCTTAGCATTACTGTGGGCATGTGGTCAGTTCTCCATAGCTGTGTGCAGTTGTTTTGTGAACCTTTGTCACTGCTCTGCATGATAGGCTAGTAGCAGATACAATATGTTGCAGCACTTGCCATACTTCTGATGACCGGGTGACTACATACCTAAAGACCATGCAAGTGTCAAGCATTCCAATATAGCTCCTTCAAGTGAGACGTAGTATTCGTATGCTGCCTATGGTGCAGGTACATCTGACTGTGTATATAAACCACCCCTAGGTAATTTGTAGTGTCTAATGAGATGTAAATTGTTGCCACACTGTATTGTTTAAGGAGTGGGGTAAGAAAAAAAGTCTATCTGTGCTTAGTATAGATGCGTTCCCACCCACACCCACCCCTATCCTGCATGAACTCTTTCTGTCTACAGTTGGTTGGATCGGTGGCCCAGATATAGGCTACACTAATCAGGTGGGAAGTGGAGACAGTGGCCTTTGGTGGATCTGGATCTGAAAGGCTATTTCCCAGTCTTCCTTAGAAAAAGTATGTTGGTATCCGTGTATGGTATACAATAATGCAGCACTCAGGAAGCTAAGGCAAGAGGATCTTGAATTCAAGGTTAGTCCAGATTATGCATTAGGCCTTTTAGAAAGATGAACATATAGGCACACATGACAGAGAGAGAGAGAGAGAGAGAGAGAGAGAGAGAGAGAGAGAGAGAGAGAAGGAACACAGAGAGAAACAGAGAAGAAAGGAAGGGAGGGAGAGGGAAAGGAAATTGTGGTGGTGAAAGCCAGGCCTATAGAAGTGAATCACTGCCACAATGGTCAGGGATATGCATAGTAGGGAGTCAGACTATGCTGGGTTCAAGTCTTGTTTCCACTACTTATTGGCAGGGTGACCTGGAGAGAAAGTTTCTTAATGCCCCTGTTCCCTGGTTTATCAGTAAAAATAGGGAGCAGGAGTAGAAGCGACCAGAGAGATGAATCAGTAGGAAAGTGCATGTATGGGTTTCCAGAAGACCCAAGCATGTATGTGTTCTGAGCACCCATGTACAGCAGTTCACAGCCATCTGTAGCCATCAGGGAACCCAATGCTTTCTTCTAGACTCTGTAGGCAACATGCACATACATACATACATACAACTAAAAATAAAATCTTGAGAAGAGAGAAATATACAATAGAATACACCTTGGTGTTACTGTAGTAGATAAAGTGAATAGCTACCTGAAAGATGCATTGACCAGTGCACACACTAAAGACAGCCTGCTAGCTCTCTAGCAGAGATATCTCTCTAGTGAGATACTTGGAGGAAAAAAGCTGGCAGCAGTGCGCGTAGGTAAAGGAGCCAATTGCTAAGGAGGATATGGTTTTGAAAGAAGGTAGAACAAGGTGAATTGGTTTTAGGATAAGCCAGTGCCCAAAGAGACTGAGGCACATGAGGGATGGATATTGACCAGGTAAGGACTCCCACAGCAGACAGCATGCACTCCTGAGTACAAGTAGAATGGAACAAGGCCAAGAAGGCAGAGCAAGACTCTAGAGCTGAGCAAGGTGGCACCTAAATTTAATGCTTGGAGGGAGGACTTTGAATACGTATGTCCTGTCCACAATGCCAAACTGCCCAGTTTCCAGCAGGCCCTCCAGGGGAAGCAGCAGCAGCAGAAATCCCTGACTATTCTGGTCCCCCAGGAACAGGATGCTTGGCTTTCTTGAGCTTCTCCTTGTTAAATGCAACTAATCAGAAACATAGGATCTTGCAGGGAGCTGGCATTGGCATTGGTGGCTTTTTTGACACCACTGTTATATTAAATAGAACAAGCCAAGCTAAGAAAGATTAATGCTGCTTTTATTTCCTCATGTGTGGATCCTGTGTGTGTGTGTGTGTGTGTGTGTGTGTGTGTGTAAAATCATGTGCATGTTTGTGTCATAAAAGTAGAAAGTAGAAAGAAGTGGACTAATAAAAAGAGGAGTAGCAGGAAGTAGAGAACAAGAGTTAAAACATTCAAAATGGATGATGTACTTGACAGAAATGTTTTTATGAAATCTGACACTATGTACAGTATATATGCTTTAAGAAGCCATTAACAATAGTAACAAACCAAAATGTCCACACACAGAGATAGTCTGAGTTTCTGCAACATATCACAGGCAACAGAAGCAGAAAGGGTTCTGTCGCCGTCAGGCCTTGGAGCTCAGATTCCACAGGTTTGCTCCCCATCCCTACCTCTTCATCATCTTCCCCATTTCTACTCCCAGTGCTCCTCTCCTCTCCCCTCCCCTTTCCTTCTCTCTTCTCCTCTCCCCTTCCCTCTTCTCCTCTCGCCTCCCCTCCTCTCCCCTCCCCTTCCCTCCTCTCCTCTCCTATGGTTCCCTCTTTATCTCTCTCCCACAAATCTATATTCGGTTTCTGTCTTCCAAAAAGAAAAGGAGAGTAGGAGGACAAATTGTTTAAAAGCAACACAGCTATTTTAACAAAATGCTTTTTTCCTTTGAGTCAGTCCTAAGAAATTTGAGTAAAATCTAAGCTGCAATGAACAAAAAAAAATAATAATAATAATAATCCTGAGAAAAATAAAAGGAAGTAGGAAAAAGAACCAAAATCTCCCTCAGGTAGAATGGGAATGAGCAAGAAAGTGGAGGGAGATGAAGCGTTGCCTGCTGAGGGGCTTGACAGGAACTCCTGTCATCAGAGAAGATGTGTATTCTGTTGCTTGGATGCTCAGCCCATCGCAGAGCAAACATCTGGCTCTTAGGAACATCTGAATAATTGTTTGTGTAGACATGTCATCCAGATCTTAGCTGCTTGGACTTGGGTCACTGGCTGTGATTGTCAATCTTCATTTTCAGTGTAACTGAATTTAGAATCCCCATGGGCGGTGAACCCTCTGAGTGTGCTGTAATTGAGGAGGAAGACCCACCATGAATGTGGGTGCCATTTCTAGGACAGAGGCATCTGACATAAAAAGGGAAATGGACACAGGGAGCAAAGAGCCAGACTTCTCCTGGCCACCAAGGACTGAGCACCCATGCGATGCCTTCCCTGTTGTGACAGACTAAGCCCCCCAAAACTGTGCAGGAAGCCTCTTCCCTTGTAAGTTGTCTACATCAGGCAATTTGATCACAGCCCAGGAAGGGAAACAACAAAGATATCTTCAAGTCCAAAGAGCTTGTTGCCTTTTGGATTTAAGTATCCTGAGTGCTAACCTCAGCTCCAATGTCAGCTCTGCCTCTGGTAGTATGTCTGAAATAACCATGTCCTTTGTAGGTCTGTTTCTTTATTTTGTTTCCATCTTATCATCATCAACAACAACATCATCATCATCATTATTATTAATGTGTGTATGTGGTGTGTCAGGGTGGAGCCTGCATTTCATGATACAAGTATGGAGGGCAGAGCACAACCATATGGAGTCCATTCTCTCCCTAAACTTCAGTGTGGGTTCTAGGGATCAAATTCATGTTCTTAGGCATACTGAGCCATCCCAGCTCACTACATCTCTACCTAGGTGCCCCTCAACCTCATGCTTGGGAATTGAACCCAGGACCTTGTACATTCTGGAAAAGAACTATCCCATTGCACTATAGCCTCAGCATCTTTCCTTATTGAATGGGAGGAAGTATCCAGTCTCCTTAGCTTTGTCACTCTGTCTTACAACCTAGTAAGCACAGACCTTGGAACCACTTTACCTGCATTTGAATCTTGCATCAGTGTTGCAACATGTTTTTGTTTGTTTGTTTGTTTGTTTTTATGAACTCTTTTAACTACTTTGAACTCTCAGAACCATTAGCTTTTTTACCTATAGAGTGGGTGACAATGGGGTTGTTAACAGAACTCTCCCCTCATCCAAAAACATATATCAAAATGCAGCCAAGTTACCCTAGAACCTTCATACACTAATGAAGGTAAGAAACCCATCACTCAAGGCCAGGCATAAGGGTGCAGGCCTGCAAACACGGCATTAGAGAGGTAGAAGCAGATTGGTGTCAAGTTGAAGACCAGCCTGAGCTATACTCTGGGACTCCACATCTCCTTCCAAAAGATGCTTCTCTTTCACACTTCAAAAACTATGCTGTGGGTGGCACTGAGGTGCTCCTGCAACCAACAATGGAGTACTCTTGGATAGGTTTAGCTGTTGCAATGATAAGGTTTCATGTCAGCTTCAATTGCAGAGAGCTGAGAACCAGAGAGGCAAAACTCAACATTTGTCAGCAGGTTCTTTTGGACTAGCCAGAGAGAGCTAGAAAGGACATGTTAGCGCTTGCTCAGTGACCTGCACACACAGTCACACTCACTAGTGTGAGTCTCGGAGGGCACACCTTCAGTACTCCAGGCAGACACACCAGTGGCTCCCCTTGCTCATATCACTGACCACCCTCTTCCTCCAGCCTCCTGTTGGCTTTAGGAATGGGTTTTCAAAGAAAACTGCCATTCCCTCTTCTACTTTCTGAGAACATTCCCCTGCCTCGAGGAGATTGATTCTGTTTCCTTTTCTTTATCTGAAAACTCTTATCTCTGCAAAGGCATTGGGCAAAGGCACTGGAAGGTTCCCCGCCAGCAGTAGAGCCAGCATTGCCTCAGCTTGGCAGTAAGAAATCCCCTCCATCAGCCAACGCCAAGGGACACAGAGCTGCCTATGCCAAAGCCCTGGGGTTTCCATCCACTGTTCATTAATGCTGCCCACAGGCAGAGGAAAAGCTGTCTGTTCTGTTGGGCAGAAGGTCCAGGTTCCGGGGCACTGAAGGAGATAATTGTCTTTTTAGCCAGGGGACACTTGGCAAGGGGGGTGGGGGGAGGGGGTCAAGTGACTGACACACTCCAAAAAGTGTAAGCAGATGATGGCAATGGGACCATATTGTCCTTGACTCCTAGCAAAATGAACAAACAAAGGATGCTCTGGAAGCATTGTGCTACCATAGACAAAACAACGAGAACTGAAGGGGACGAGACGCAGAACCTTGCCAGTTTTAAGGGTCTGTCAATAATTTATCTGGAAATGTTAGAAAAATGTTCCACAGGGCTATAGGAGAATGGAATAAGAAAGTAAGCATGAAAGGACTTGAAGACCAAATGGTACTTCATGCACTCATCCATCCTACCAGTAGATACCCAGTGCTCACTGGTACCTGCAGCACAGGGAATGGTGTAATGCTAGGCAGGCACAGTAACTGCCCCTGTGCACATGAGCATCTGTGCATTCATGTATTCCTTCATTCATTCTACCAATAGATACCCAGTGCTCACTGGATACTGGGTGTTGAGGATGAAGTGGATCTAGGCAGGCACATGGGAAGCACAAGTCTAATACAGAATGTGTTGGGCTGTGTTTTCTCCAGAAGTCAAGTCCTGTACCTCCACCTGTCAATTTAACAGGAGATCCTGTCTCAACTTGCTCTCACCTCTTGCTAAGTCTCTAGGTCAAATGACTCAGTTCAGCCTTCTCTGGGCTTGCAGTCTAAAACCGGAGTCCAGGTGTATTCTCTAGAGGCTATCAAGATGTGCTCCCTAAAAGCTATAATATATCCTACATGCCAGAAACAACTTCAGGATGAGCCTCCACTCTCTACCTACTGCTCCTGGTGTGGCTGCTAGTGTGAGGAAACCCCAGTAGGTCCTCAGCTTGCTACTGTTGTTGGTGCCAGCTAGAGCAGAGCCTCCAGAGATGTGTGTGTGCTTTCCACCCAGGCCTCTGGGATTGTATAAAGTGTGAGCAGTAAAAACTGCTGATCTTTTGGTGAGTGAGCATGTGATTTATAGACTAGGACATCCTGAGAAGTCAGACCTCAGCCCAGCCTGCAGGCACGTCGACCTGCATCAATGTGAGGCAGAATAGTCTAGGTTCACTCTGATGCATGTGCCACACATTAACCCATTGAATTCTTAGAACTCTTGGAGGTGTTAGGATCATCTCTATTTTACAGAAGAGGAAACCAAGGCTTCAAGAGGTTAAAGAAGCCTCTTGACTTATAGCAAGGAACTTCAAAAGCTGGGATTCGAACTAAGTCATCAGCTTCAAGGACTGTGCCCTACTGCCTCTAAAGAGGAAGGTCTAGGCAAGGTGCTGAATCACATCTTAAGACATGGAAATCTGTAATTTCAGGATTGCATCTTCCCTGATCTGACAAGGTCTGGCTCTCCCAGCATCCCTCGGGCCACCATTACAGCTCCCTCTCAATGATCTGGCTCCTGGTCCCGTCTTCTTCCATCCTCTGCATGGTCTGCATCCAAGGTTCCATCTATCTACCTCACATACCATTAGACTCAGTCTCTCTGATAGTTTTCCACAACTTCACATTGTGGTTTTTCTGTGAATGTGCTTTTCTGTACTTGCAGTTTTTCCAGACCTGCATATCAATGGTTTCCCTTGCAGAATAAAATCAAACCGCTTCCACACCAGACTCCCAACTGTGCACAAAAAAATTAATCAATTACAGTTGTGATAAGAGCTGCAAAAAAGGCAGCTCAGGGGGCTGAAGCGATGCTGTTGTTATCTCAGAAGACACTCCTGAAGCATTCTTCAGAGGAAGGGATGAGTTTAGCAGGATGAGCCTTCAGCCTGTGCAGATTTCAAGGACGTGATGCCACCCCTCCTCCTCCCCCTCCTCCCCCTCCTCCTCCTCCTCCTCCTCCTCCTCCTCTTCCTCCTCCTCCTCCTCTTCCTCCTCCTCCTTCTCCTCCTCTATCACCTCCTCCTCTTCCTCCCCCTTCTCCTCCTTCTCCTAAGTGGAGATATTCAGAAATTAACCCTCCATCTGCTTTAGTACACAGTGAAGTCAGTAATGTGTCTAAATAATTCAATCAGTTGCCTACTAGAAACTCAAGATTCCCGAAATACCATCAAAGGGAGGAGAGAGTTCCTGATACATTTCTGAGTCACAGAAGTCCTGAGAAGGTGATAGTCTAGGTAGTCCATTCAGATTGTGCCAGTCAGGTGAGGTCTGCACATGATGCTGAGCTGTCATTGCCTTTCCAACAGGAGTGAGAGCTGAGAGAGCAACCCAAGGCAGTGGGTCTGGGAAGTATTGAGTAATACTGAAGTTAGTTTCACCCTCCACTCCAAAATCTACCTCAATTAGACTCTGGAATGATGGCTGGGTTTGAACCAGTGCAGAGAATTAAAAGAGGCAAATGGGGTAAGAAATGTGATGATAAAGAACAAGGAGCCCCTGAAAAACCCAAACCAAACCCTTTGAACCTAGAACTGAAAACAAGAAAGAATACACTGCAAATTGAGCAGAGGACATGTCCGTCTGTCTAGCCATCCATCTACCTATTACCTACTCAGTCACTTCCTTATGTCCAGCCATCCATCTATCCTTCCAACCATCCATCTGTCCATCCCCACACTTCCATCCGTGTATATGCTCACTCATCCATGCATCAGCCCATCCATCTATTCACTCAGTCACGATCTTCTATCAATTCAACCAACCATCTGTCCATCCAGATATTTGTGTCCATCTCTCCATGCATCCACCTAGTTCCTCCCATCTATCCATCTATCCTTCCAACTATCTCTCCATGTATCCACTCATTTCTCTTCCATCTGTCTGTCCTTCCATCATCCATCCACTGACTCACTTCTACCCATCTATTCCTTCATTTCTTTCCATCCACCCACCCACTCAATCATCTGCCCATTCATATACTTGTATTCATATATCTATCCACCTATCTACTCAGCAGATTTTTTTTAACCTACTATGTGCTGCAGATTCAACAGCCAAGCAATCTAAGGGGCTGGGATTTAGCCTGCTATCTCTGACCTGCAATAACCTCTGAAGCTAAGATCTCTGAGAGCTGTCTGAAGAAACACCAAGTGATGAACAGGGGTCAGAGTCAATCATGGGGAGTTCTCTATAATGTTTCAGAATCCTACAAAACATTCTGTTTTACCAATGTGGCAGGATACCTCGAACCTGTCAAACCCTGTGCTTCTCTAAGTGATCTTGAGAAAGAGGAAAGACTAGGCCCTACCCCCAAACAACTTGTCACAGTAAACTGAGTGAAGGCTCAATGCCTGGCCTTAGAACCCTGCTTTTCCTTTAAAAAATAAGAATTATATATTCATGCATATGGGCATACATTCTTTTTTACTGTAGCAGTAACTCAGCATAAGAAATAACCATAAAAGACTATACTATAAAAAACCCAGCATAAAAAAGTTTGAAAGTAACAAGAAATAATTATCCTTATATTCTCTTAGTCCAAAATTAAGCTCCATTGGATACAGAATTGTTATATTTTTGAGGCATAGTCTGACTGTTTCACCCAAGGTAACCTGGAACTCACAACCTCCTAAGGGCTGAGATTATAGGTATATACTATCATATCTCTATGTTATCACCTATTTTTAACCAAAGTAAGACTATACTTTTGTAAGTACATTTTGTAATATACATTTTCATTCATTAAGATATGGTGATCAGATTTTCTTCATCAACAGATATGTTACACACCATTACGTGACAGTATTTCACTATATGATATATCCTAGTTTACTTAGTTAATCCCATAATTGGGAATTTGTTGACTTTACAAACCACTAATTTATACACACATTGTAAATGAGTTCTTATGCACCTTCATAACAATTTCCTTATGATAAAATGTCTAGAGCTGCAGTTATTGAGTCCAAATTTATCCTATCTTTAAATAAATTTGATTGCAGACTAGTTGAAGGTTTATGCAGAAGGCCACAACAGCATGGAGAGCTCTTACCTTCTTCCCGATGAGACACATGCACCAGACACTTGTTCTAGCCATGAACCAACACTGAAAGGTTTCCATGGGCTGAGTCCTACACTTTGCACCAGTCTCCTTACCCCTCATACAGCACTCTCTCTCTGGTCCAGAACACCATTATGCCGAGTCATCATACCTCTTTAGACTTCTCTAGGCTATGAACTGTTAGGCAAACTTTCCTTGTCTTTGCTGATGACCTTGACAGTGCTTGAGAAGTATTGACCAGCATTTCATCAAATGTCTCTCAATCTGTCTTGCCTGCAGCTTTTCTCATGACTGCTTGAGGAGTTATGGGGTTGAGGGAAAATCACAACAGTAAGTCGTCTTTCCTATCACATCATTCAAGAACATATCTTATCAATGTAATGTAGCTCTGCTGACAACCTTGACCATGGCTGGATTGGTATTTGTCAGTTTCTCACCTCAGCAACTCTTCCCTCTCCCTTCCTTTACTGTGCACTTTGGATGCAGTCATTATTCACAGCCCACACTTCAGTAGCAGTATTGGGTTCTGCTTCCTTGAGGGGGCTACAGCTACATAAATTATTGGGAATTCTTCTACATGAAGAGTTACTCTCCCACATTTAGTTATTTATTCCTCGACTTACTTAGATGGTGTAGGTGCACACATTTATTTTATACTCTGGGTCATAATCTACTGCTATCTTAGTTATTTTGTTGTTCCAATTGTCCCACATTGGCATTAGCAGCTGAACCAGTGCCCTTTTCTCAGGGTTGTGACAAAATGTCTGACAGAGGCTGAGGATTTGTTCTGGCACATGGTTTCAGAGAGTTCAGTCAGTGCTTGCTTAGCTCCTCAAACCCCGGCAGAATACCTTGGTTGTGCAAATGTGTGTTGTGAAACTATTAACCCCGTCATGGAGAGGAAACAGCCAAGCAAGCAGAGACAGGAAGAGACCAGGGATGAGATGCTACTGAGCATCTACCTCCAGCTGGGTCTTGTCTCCTGAAGTAGTGCTATGGCTAGAGAGTAAGCATTTGACGCAGATTCAAACTGTAGCAGAAGCTCCTGCTGTTGGTCACTGTCACATGCACACACCTTCACAGTTCCTATTCTGAATACTTCCTTCTTTTGTGGTTTAAAATGCCCATCTCTTTCTAGGCCCTGGAAATCGTCATTTCTTCAAGGTTCTTTCAAGCTTTGAAAAGGTGTTAGAAACCAGGACCATGGGTCCTGGATATGCCCTAGCTGCTGAGCTGCTGTGACTTCCAGGTCCTTTCAGGGGACAGAGCTTGGGAATGTACGTGTGCACACTCTTTCATGTACAAAGACACATTTTTAATTGGCTCTGGTTATTTTCTGTCTGTATTTATTTTAAGCTAAACAAGGCTTCAGACTGATGTCTTGAGTTTGAATCCAGTCTCACATGGCTCATTCCCAACTTCTCCTTCATTGGAGGCAGTTACAATTTAGAAACTTTTGCTTCATTTTGCCATATTGAGATTGAAGTTATAGTTTTGTGTGGTTTGGTTTTGGTGAGTGGGGATGGAGAGTTTTTCTGTGGATTAAGAGTTAATCAATTTGGGGAAAGGTAAGGAAGGGGGAGTAGAAGAAAGAAGAGGGAAGGGAAAAGAGAAGGGAGGGGAAGAAGAGAGAAGGGGAGGAAAAGAGGGGAGAAAGGAGGGAAGGGGAGGGGGAAGCAGGGGAAGGGAGGAGAAGAGGAGAGGAGAGGAAGAAGGGAGGAGGAGAGAGGAGAGGAGAGGAGAGGAGAGGAGAGGAGAGGAGAGGAGAGGAGAGGAGAAGGTATATTCTAGGTTCTCGTTTCTCATGGGGCTTGGAGTCCTTTTAGCTTCAAGAGATCAAAACCCACAAGCCCTGACCGCACAGCTCACCCACTCTGAAGACCAGAGACCATGAATATCAAAGAGCTCCAGATGGGAAGCTGAAGCTATTTCTATGTTTATTTCTCACTTTGTAGAATCTTCTTTTGAGCTATGACTAAGGCCTTTTGATCTGAACTGCTTCCAAACTGCCTTTCCATCCCAGATAAAGAGCTGATCTTTTGTTCCCAACAGTGGCTCATAGACTCATGAGGCAAGCAATAGGCTCTTGAATCTGTATTCAAGGCCATAACCTCAGGTATCTAGAGAGACCAGAAAGATTGCATAGGAAAAAAAGAGAGAGAGAAAGAAACAAAGGCATAGCTTACTGGTAGAGGGCTTGCCCAGGGCCCTGGGTCCAATCTCCAGCACCATCATAAAACAGAAGAAAAGGGATTGGGGGTATAGACCATAGCAAACTCCAAGCCTGTTAAAAGAACATAGATCCATTGCTGTCATGCCCTCTGAATTAGATGAATCATAAATCTGCATTCTTCTGCGAACTTGTATAATTTGTAGATGTTGGCTACAGTCATCCACCTTTGTGAGAGACAAGCAAAGTGCATCCTCTGGAAGGACCAGAAGTGTATATCTTAGTACATTCATTCTCTTACTGATTGACATAGAACAGCTCACTTAGGCAGTAATCCACAGACATCTTATAACACTCAAGTGAGGGTCAGTATACCAGAAGAAACCCATGCCATTTTGTCTGAAAAAGCACTCCTGCTCTCCAACACTGCCTCATTTTCTCCCCTCCTTCACTTTCTCCCTCCTCCTTTTTCTCTTCTTCCTTCTTTCCCTTCCATACAGGTCCCTCCCCAACCCACTCCTCTTCCTTCCCAACCCTGCTTCTAATCTCTCTCCTTGCTCTCCCTCCCAACCTGTATTTCCTGAACTAATGAGTTTCTGGACAAGTTGAAATCTTAATCTTCAGAATTTGATGAATTAACATGAAAGCTTAGCAACCCAGCAGAGGTAGGAAACTACAAGTCAACCCATTCCTCGGCATAGTACTAGGAAGAGGGCGCTGTGTCCCTTGGCTCCCAAAGGATATGCAGGCAGGGAAGGCACTAACCTGCCACCTGCCATATGTCTCTCATGCCCTGCCTCAACATCTCACTGCTTCCTTCAACTTTCTGAGGCATGAGTCTTTCTCTTGGAACTATGGGAATTGATTCGAAGACACCATCTAAAGCAGGGAATAGGGCTGGGGGAATTATTATCCATCTGGCAGTAGCAGGCTTCCAAATGAAAACCATACTTCATTCATTCATCTTGGCATGCATCCCAGATTCTCTCACCCAAGAGGGTACTATGCAGCAGTGACAAAGGCTTTGAGACAACAAAGACATTTGAAGTCTCTGGGACATTAAAGACCATGCACTTTGGTTAATAGCTCTAGATTCTGAGTACCTATACTCTATCTGAACCTGCTACCAGAGATCCCTATGGCTGGGAGATAGATAAATCTGGGCCTGGGAGTCTTCCCCATGTAAGAGTCACTTCTCTGGGAATGGCTCTGAAAATCTAGTGGGGAAATAGATGCAGGGTTCTAGATCGAAGCCTTGAACATTGTACACGTCTCATCTCCCTCCCAAAGCCCAACAACCCTGGAGCTGCATAGGAAGACGATTGGTTCGGCCTTTCTCTTCATCCCTCATCACTTAGCTTCCAGCTTTCCATTTTCCCTCTGCAATCTATTTTCCACATTGTAGCTGTTGTAATCTTGTGAAAACATCCGTAAGGTCGTGCTAGCCTTCCTGCTTAATATTCTCCAGTGGCTTCCTACCAGTCTGTAAAAATAAGCCTCCTTATCACCAACAAAAACCTTGTTTCTCCAAATGTGGTCCTTGGACTAGGAGCGTCAGCCTCCCATGGGGGCGGAAAGAGATGAAACTAACTGACTCCACCCAGTTGAATCCGAATCTGCATTTTTCACAAAGTCCCCTGGGGATATTTGGGCACTAAAACTATTTAGGAAACTGTAGGCTTTCAGATCCACGCCAGTGGTTGTCAATGGTAGCACAG
>NW_022196904.1:111778492-111830378 GCF_008632895.1 Mastomys coucha
CACACACACACACACACACACACACACACACACACACACGGACATGGATGCCTGGGCTTCATCAGTTCATGGTAGGTCCCTGGCACTAGAGTGTTTTTTAAGTTCCCTGGATGATTGTAAATTGCAAGGGGTTAAAACAGATGCAATGTCCGGTGGGTTCCTTGTTTACTTCTCTAGTTTCAATTCCAACACCTTTTCTTCTTCTGGACTCCAGTGTCACCAGCCAATTGATGATTAGTTGATTGATTGATTGACTGATTGATTGACTGAAACAGTCATGTTATCACAGGCTGGTCTGGATCTTGAACTTCCTGTCTCCAATTCCTGAGTGCGGGGATAATAGTGTGTGCCACTATAGCTGCTTTGTGCAGTAGTGCTTTAATGTTTGCCAGGCAAGCCCTCTACCGACTGAGTCACATCCCCAGCCTTCACACCAACCTTCTCTTCACAGTCCAGAAAGCTCTTAGTCAAAACCCTTGTATGCTGCTACCTGAAGCCTCATGGCTTACTTTTTACAATAATTTTAAATGTCACCTTCTCAGAGAACCATCCCTACCTATCTTCCCCCGACAGCTCTGTGTCTGCATTCAGTCCTCTCCCTAGGATACAATGCTTCCTGCAGTAAACTTGTGTCTGGACGTCTGTTTGTGGAATATCTATTTTCCTTCACTGCATTTCAGCTCCAGAAAGACAGGGACCTTCTGAGGGTTATTTACCAGTGAGATGGATTAATAGCCCAAACTGAGCCACAGGCATTAAGAACATGTGTCAGGCAGTTGAGAGAGAAAGAGAGAGAGAGGGAGAGAGAGAGAGAGAGAGAGAGAGAGAGCTTTTCAAAATGAGATTTGATTTAAAGTAGTCATCATGGCAAAAAAATTGAATTTATTGGACTATTTTATAATTTTTAATATTTTGAGAGTAGTAGATTTTAAAATTAAGCACAGGAAAGGATATACTACTGTCTCAGTTGTTTTTTCTTTTATTATGTTAAAACTCTTTGACAAAGGCAACTTGTAGGAGAAAGGGCTTCTTCAAGGGTAAGATGGAGAACGCTCACAGTTCAAGGGTAAAGGCATCATGGGGAGGAGAAGGTGGGAGGAGCTTGAAGCAGATGGTCACTTTGCACACACCGACAGAGAGCAGAGAGGGATGATTGGTACTCGGCTTCCTTTCCTGATCTATGCTGTCCAGAATTCCAGCCAGGGAATGGCGTCAACCTACAGTAGGCTGGTCTCTCCAGCTCAATTAACATAAGATAATACCCCCACCCCCACATAGACATGCCTAGAAGCCCGTCCCTCAGGTGATTCGAGATCCTGTCCTATCGGGTTGACAGGTAACATTAACGGTCACAACTCCTTCTTAGTTCTTAGAACTTATAAGTCTTGTTTCCTAGCATTGCCTTTTTTTGTTTCCTTTTTCTGAGACAGACCTAGGATGACCTCAAACTTGCTTTGTACCAAAGATGATTTTAGACTCCTGATCCTCTGAAATTCTTTGTCCTGCCCTAGGTTGACAGGTTCATTCTGCCATGAGCCAGGTTTTCTATATGATGTTGGGTATGGTACCCAGACTTCCTACATGCTGGGCAAACACCCTACCAACTAAGCTATCTAGCTTTATGGTATAGCCTGAGTGCAGAGTGTTGTACACATCACACACATGTGACTAAGTGAATTCTAGCAAAGGGAACAGGCCTGTGTAGTCAGTGCCCAGGGGGAGCAGAGCTGGCTGAGGGCCTGAAAGATCAGCTCATTCTGTTGGAAGTCAGACTCCTGCATTCCTGAAACAGAGACAGAATAAGCTGGGGGTTTGTAAGCACAGTAGCCTCAATAAAACAGCAACTAGCCCAATGCCTTACAAAAACAAGCCAGTGAGCCCTGTGTCAACGAAGCCAAGTGATCAGTGAACAAATTCCCTTCTTCCCATCACCCTCATGCACATCACCTCTGGGAAATCCAAGCTCCCAAAGGCTCAACTGTTGAGTGGGAGCCACTAACACATGGTGCACTCGGGATGTGACACACTGATGTAGGCTAAGCAGTTAGGACACTGTGGTGGAGATGTTGATCATGAGTGAGACAGGCAGCTGGGAAATCAGTAGCCCACTCCATTTCGCCATGACCTAGAACTGTTCTATAATACAAAGTCTAAGTGAAACAGAAATCATTAGCAAAGGACAGCAAGTCTCAATCATCCCTGGGCCCATGGATGACAATGGTCTGGTGCATTTCAAAGTCTAGCGGAGGAGAAGGCTTTGGGTGGGAGTGGTCAGGGTATCTCTCCTTGTGCCTGTCCTCTGTCATTAATATGCACTGTAGTTCCTGATGTGTGAGGGGGTCTATGCCACCAGTGGGCTTCTCTTGGTGCCAGCCACCCCTACCTCCTCCCACCCTCCACCCCACCACCCCCACCCATCCCTGGCAGCTGGGTTGCTCTTCTTCCTTTCTCATCTCCCCGTTTGTAAATGAAGCACAGGCGCTGGGCAAGGTGATAGCTGAATGGTGGTTACACATATGGAAATCTCCTTAGCTATGTGAGGGTGGAGCAGAGAAAGGATGGGGTTCTGCCCTGGACAGTGTGTGTAGGAGGCACCACAAGGACCACCTAGTAGGCTGTGGAGAACACAAGACAGCCAAGTTTCTTCTGTTCATTCTGAACCTCCTTAACCCATTCATGTGAGCTCCAACCAGCGCATGGCTGCCTCAGAGAGCTCCCGTCTCCAATGTCCTAGCCATACCTTCCCCACCCTCCAGCTCCTGTCTACTCCAAATCCCAACACACATATATGTAAACACTCATGTACTGAGATGTGTACATATCCACACACACACATGCATGGACACACATATGAATACACATTCATGCACTAACACATGTACACAATCACACATGCACATACTCATATATGCACATACACATGCACATATACTGTTGCCTTCATCCACACATGCATACACACATGAACACACATGCTCATATATGTATATACTCATGTATATACACATTCATGCATTGACACATACATACACACTAACACATGCACACACTTATCCAAACACATACACATGCATGCACATACACTCATACATGCAAATATACTCTTTCACTCACCCACACATACACACATACATTTATACACATACTCATGTATGTATACATGCATGCACATACACAATCATGCATTCACACATGCATACACACTTATGCATGCACAGTCACACATACATATACACGCTTGCACACTCACATGTATACACACACATACACACACACCAACACACTCACGTGCATGCAATCACAGATATGCACAGGCATACATAGACACACATGCACACGCAGTCAGCACTCATACCTGCACAGTCACTTACACACTTCCATGTGATTACACACTCATTCACATACATACTTATCGGCTTGCAAGGCACTCACATGCATGCACATGCTCGCACATTCATACACATGTATATATACACTCACACAATGTACCTACTCATATACTCACTTGTATTCACATACACACATGTGTTCACATACACTCTAGCATATATACATACAATCCCACATGCATTTAATGCATATGACTATCTGTGCTATCACAGTGACGATGGTCTGTCATAGCCCTGAATAGTTCCAAAACAAGCCTCATTGAAGTAACCCACCCAGCCCTTGCCTTACCCCATGACACCCTTTGCTTCCTTGCCATTGTTTGACAGATGGGCAGACGAGACTACAGGAAGTTGACCTATCAAAGACTCTCAGCCTGTCAACCTTCTTGGCACAGGTAGCCAGCATGGGAGCACCAGCATCCTCATCCTATTGGGGTGGTCCTACCATTACAGCCTATCCATGCTAAGCCCATCTCTGGGAACGTCTCTTAGCATGGGGAGAGCTGGTACAACTCTGGTGCCACCTCCTTCCCAGAAGCATTCAGGTGAGATTGGAGCAGGCTCAACTTTCTAGTCTTCAGCTAACACATCTCTAAAGGCTATCTCAGTTCCATTTCTGCATGTGACTGGGTCTCTGTCACAACTCTGACACAATTCCACTTCCCCCAGTAGCTTGCCCTGCTCTCCTTACCACCCCTCCCATGGAGACTCCTCCCAGAGACCCAGCCCAAGGAACTGCTACCCTGCAAAATTCCGCCCAGTATGTCCACAAGAATACAAAGTAAGACAGCACCCATGACTTCTAAACACCTGTGCTGTAAAAGTAATACCCACTTCCTGTCTAACCCAGTGCCCAGTGCGTGGAAACACAATGAACCCAGCCTTCCTGATTCTCTGGGTTACTATTGGGAGGGTTAAATGTGACCATGGCCACGTATGAGAAAGTGATGAGCAAGAACATAGAGTTGGGGGGTCCTGCCCTGTTGGTCCTTCATCAGAACCTGTCATTTCCGACACATAGCTTCTTGAGTTTGTGGCATCCCCCAGATGATGTGTTCTGAAGTCCCGCATCTTAAAGACCGCACCTCTTTTCTTTGTGTTCTTTTTTTTATTTACAGTTTTATACATGTACACCTTGCAGGCTGGCCACTTTCACCTCCCTATCACCCCTGTGCTCCCTGCCCATTCCCTATAAGTCTCTCTCTCAGATTCGTTGTTTGTCTATTTATTTTGGTGGACCACTGAGATTAGCCAGGGCCATTAGACTATGAATATGGTTGACTCAGCAATGGGTCTACAACTAAAGACAGTGGTTCCCCCCTCTCTCAGAATCTACCCATAGCCAATTGGTAAAAGAGAGAGCCCCTGAGCTCCTCCCCCTTCCTTGATTGACTGTTGATAGGACTGTCTTATCTGGACCCAGTGAAAGTAGCCATAGTTGTGAATGTATGACTGCAATGGTTGAATCAGTTCTAGAGCGCAGTGTTCTATAGTCTTTCACCCAATCTTTCAGCTCATACATACTTCCTGCCCTTTCTTTCATAATGTTCCTAGAGAGATTGGTGGAAATGACTTGTTTAGAACTAGACCCAACCCCTTAAAGGTCCCACCAGCTGGTTACACAGTCTTGACACTTTAGCCATGGTCCAGGAAATTTGTTTTTCAGCATGAGAAAATCAACAAATAAGCTTCCCTGCTTGCATTATAATCTCCTGGTAGGCTGTCCCAGGGTTTGTCTGTTGCTTTTGCACACTTTTCCCAGAACAATGTCTGTTGAGTGAATAGATGAATTACAGCTCACGTAGGTTCCTGCAGGGGTGCCTGACGCCTGTTGGGACTTGGTAGAAACACTGTAAGAGCATGCTGTGTGGGAAATGATTTATCCACAGGGCATAAGAATTGTCTTCTTAAAGAGTAAATCAGATCATGTTCTGCCATGGGACAGCAGGGAGGGCATCCCTGGGGAGGTGAGTGAAACACAAAGCCACATGAGGTGTAGAAGAGCTGTATTCTGGGCAAAGGCCTATGTGCTGTGGGCCTGGGGCAGCAAAGAGCTTGGCCCAGCCACACCGGCACAATCACTCAGGGCATATATGTTCATAGGTAGAGCTGGAAAGTAGATGGGTCAAATCAGAAAGGACATTGTAGCTTCTGCTAAGGATATCAGGTATGGTTTTAAATATGACAAGCAGCCACCAGAAAGCTTAAATAAGGGGAGCCAGGTAAAATAAGATTCTTGGCCAAATATTACCAGAAGGGAAATCAGTATGAGGAGAACAGGGCAATTATAAAGGGGACAACCTCCACCCAGGAAAGAGAAGGCAGGGACCAGTGCTCAGGAGGCTAAGGAAGGAAGAATGTGAGTTCAAGGCCAGTTCTTACATAGTAAGAACCTGTTTTAAAAATGAAAGTTTCAATTTTAAAAAAGAGAAGGGGGAAAAAAGGAAGAAAAGATAAGGAAAAGGAAAGGAAATGGAAGAAGGGAGGGAGGAAGAAGAGGAGGAGAGGGGGAAGAATGGGACTTTTCTGAGTAGGGGAAGACCCATCAATAAAAACAACTATTATTTAAACAGTGTCTCCTCTGCGTTCTCATCATTTAACCCATATTACCTGACAAACCCGTGCGAGATAGGTGCTTTTCTTATCCCCATTTTATTAGACAGGGGAAAGTAAGGCACAGAGAACTAACTCAGTCAAGGCCATGCAGCTAGCGAGTGATGGTGCTGGGATTTGAACTTTGGCAGCAGCTCCAGAGTATATGTACTAGACACACTCATCCCACCATGAGGAGCATCCACAATGCAGGAGGTGTCCCAAGGCACCACATCCTGCCCTGGGCATTGAGTAGTCAGCACATCGGTATCAGCCCAGTTGAGCAACTCCCCTGTGGACAATAGGGGGCATATCCGGACAGATCATTCTCCCAGGACACAATCCTGACACTGTCCCTGTAGGGAGCAAAACTAATAACTCCGAAGGGCCTTGCTTCCTGGGCAAAGGGCTGGGGGTTTAAGGTCTCCTCAAGGGAGTTCCTTCCCTTGTGAGGAAACAGGAACCCCTTCTTGAGCACAGAACCTACCTACTGTGGCCACTGTTTCACATCTAACAAAGGTTAGGAGCAAAGATAGCGCCTGATCCTTGACCCCATCTGCACTGTGAGGACCAGGTTAGGACCCCAAGGAGCTATTAGGAGTCCAGATCTGGCCAGATCTAAGAGCTTTCTGAACATTTGCTGGGTGTCCAGAATACTGTGTAAACACGCTGTTGAGGAAATGGTAAGAAGAAAGCATGCACACTTGGTACAGATGTCCCCCTTCCCCTAGCTCCTCCCTCTTCCAGGTGATGTTTAAATTCTCAATAAGGAAATGAGATGGGAACAGGGAGACACAGTGCTGGGCCAAGCCAGGCCTGCAGTGCACACACCTAGCTCTCTGTGACCTTGATTATGCCATGCCTGCCTCTCTCTCTCTGCACGTGACTGTTCACGGTGGAGGGAAATATGCTAAACAGAAAACCAGCATTGAAAGGAAGGAAGGACTGAGCCAAACCTTTGCTTCTGGGCTCAATCAAACCAGGCTGTGAGGAAGGACCACTCCTACCAAGTCTCACAGGTCTGCCACAGATCTGAATGTGAGACCAACTCACTGGCCATCTCTACTCCAACACACCACACTGTTTCCAGCTCCTCTTAGCCCTCCTTGAGCTAGGCACCAACCCTCTGGCCCAGAATGAGATTGATGTGTTTTTTCTGGAGCCAGACTCCTGGGGTTCTAAGCCCAGCCTTGCCACTTGTTAGCTGTGTTTCCTTTGCATAAGTATCTTGCCCTATCTGTTGCTGTTTTTCATCTGTAAAAAGAAAACAGCAGGTGGTGATGGACATCTCTTGATGCTGCAATGAGAGCTAATTGAAGGCATGGTCTCAGCCATCTAGTAAGCCCTGAGCAAGTTTGTTTTTTACAAGAGACGGGTGGCTACTAAAATGGCTCAACAGGTAAAAGGCACCTGCCTGCAAGCAGAATCCCCAGAACTCAACAAAGGTAGGGGAACTAACATCCACAAGTTGTCCTCTGACCTCTACACACACACACACACACACACACACACACACACACACACACACACACTCTGTGGAGAAGGCTTTTGCCTCCTGCTCGCACCAATAAATAAGTGTAAGAAAAATGCTGTTTCCTAAAAACATTTATTAAACTATTTGTCGTTCTAAAAGTTTTCCTCTGTGTTTCATGATGAGCCCTCTGCAATAATCCTATTATCTCCCATGTTCAGAAGGAAAGGAGGCTCAGAAGGGTAAAGCATCCTATCCTAGGTCCCACAGCTTTGAAATGGTAACAGTAGGTCATGAACTCGGTTACTGTAGCCCCAGGTAGGAGGCTCACAATTTCTACACTAAGCTAAATCCACAAATCCCTTTTACATTTTAGACTTCAGTATTTTTCTACATTGTTTGGCATTCATGTACAGAAGAACCTGGACAGAGACATCCCCTGATAGTGCTTCAGATGCCCCAGAAGCATCTGGTCTAAGGATAATGCCAGCATACTGAGCCAGCACCTACACCAGGACCGTTGTATGCGATGCTCCTCCTGCCTAGAGCCCGTTTCCCTGTTGGGAGGGCCTCTGAAGGACTTTACTCAAATGTCACTATCACAATTCACCAGCATGCTCTCTTCCTCTGCAGGCCTGAGTTCTGGATCTGCAAGCTCAGCCAGGGGGTTGAAGCCCTCTCCGTCTATGCACACGTGCAGGCTCTCACTTCCCTGAGCAGTGCCACAGAGCTGTCGTTTGCTAGTGAGTTAGGAGCTGTAAGGTATAACGAGCACTTTAGAACATGCAAGGGGTTGGGGAGATGGCTCCTCTGTTAGAGCACTTGCCTCACAAGCTTGAGGACCAGGCTACTAATCCCCAAGACCCATGCTGAGCTGTTCCTGACTGTAACTCCAGCCCAAGGAAAGTAGAGACAGGGAATCCCCAGAGCAAACTGGCTGGTCACACTGGGGAAAGCTCTGGGTTTGTTAAAAGACACTTCCCTGAAAGAAGAAGGTGATGGGCAGAGAGAGGTAGCAGCATCAGCTGAGAACACCTTTAATCCCAGCACTCAGGATCCTGAGGCAGGTAGACCTCTGAGACTTTGAGGCCAGCCTGGTCTACAGAGGGAGTTCCAGGGTAGCTGGGGCTACACAGAAAAATCCCATCTCTGAATAAACGAATGAATGAATGAATGAATGAATGAATGCACAAATAAGGTAATTCTTGTCCTACTTTGCTGTCTGTTGCTTTGATAAACACCATGACCAAAAACAATCTGGGGAGGAAGGGGTCAATTACATCTTACAAGTTAGAGCCCATCATGGAGAGGAGCCAGGGCAGGAACTCAAGGCAGAAATATGGAGACAGAAACTCAAGATAGAAGTCATAGAGAAATGAATGCCGCTTACTGGCTAGCCCCCTGTGGCTTGCTCAGCCTGCTTTCTTATACCATCTAGGACCACCTGCCCAGGATTAAAACTCTCCACAGTGGAGTGAGCCTTCTTACATCAGTCATTCATCAAAAAATGCCACCATACAGGCCAGTTTAATGGAGGAAATTCCTCAATTGAAGTTCATTCTTTGTAAATGACTCCAGTTTGTGTCAAGTTAAAAAACAACAACAAACAAACAAAACCAACCACAAAAAGAGAAAACCCAGCATAATTTCTGACATCATAAATGTGTACACACTCACAAATATGTGTGCTCAGGCACATGCAAGCAGCATATACATGTGCAACACACATGTAAACAGAAAAGTTTTAAATATATATCAGGAGGATTGTGTAGGCTAAATGTAAATTCCAGCCATACCTTTTTATACAGCATGTGCAAATTTAGGGATATTATGGGGCTTTGGAGCCAATTCTTGTATTGTATGGAGTCCAGTACAACACAAAAATGATAAATTCCTTGTGCAGAAAAATACTAAGAATTTTAAGCTAGAAAGGAACATTAAGTGAAGTGGATAGGTCCTTTATGAACCACTCTGGTCCTAGTCTCATGGAAACTATCATGACACAGAAACAAGAAGGTTTTGTGTCTTCAGCCCACCCACTGGCTTCATTTGAGTAAAGCTTCAAGCTTTAAGCTTGCAAGCCTGAGGGCCAAGAGCAGCCTTGACCTTGTAAGCCAGGGCACCAGGAAACAGAATCAGTAAGAAGCTATGATTCTCGACCAGAGAGAGCCTCTTCCTTGGTCCCAGCATATCTGAGTAAAAGACTAACTCTTATCCTCTCGGGTTTATTAGCCACCGAGACACTATGGGGAGGAATACCACAGCCCTCGCAGTATAAATATATATGTCCCTGTGTTCCCTCCGACTCCCCTGCAGACATGTGGCAGCTTCATTCTGAAATCTGGCAAAATTCTCCAAGGGCTCTCTCCTCCTCCTCCTCCTCTCCCTCCTCCTTCCCCTCCTCCTCCTTTCCTTTCTCCCTTCCTCCTCCCTTCCTCACCCACTCTCTCATTTTCATAAAGCTAGGTAGGCACACACTCAAAGGATGGAACACTGGAGCTGGGGATTCAGAGTACAATTGTGCCTCGAACTCTAGAGTCCAGGCTCTTGGGGAAGCTCTTGAAACTGGGGAGGCAGGAATGGCCTTGCCCACCCAATAGTGTAAAGAGTGAGCCTCCAAGCCACTGGCTCACACACTGCCTCTCTCACAGCAGCATCTGCCCCCTCTCAATGTCTCTCACAAGCAGTATTGGAAATCTGTAATTCAACATGTGTTCACTGAACACATATGGGGGAGTGGGGGGAATAGAATTTAGTGTGTGTGTGTGTGTGTGTGTGTGTGTGTGTGTGTGTGTGTGTGTGTGATATTTATTAGAATGGTTTACAGGCTGTGGTCCAGCTAGTCCAACAATGGCTGTCTACCAACAGAAGATCCAAGAATCCAGTAGGATGTACTTAATTCCATGAAGCTGGCCATCTCAGTTGGTCTTCAGTAAATGCCAGTAAAGGAATGAACTCGCTAGCAAGAGTGAGAGAAAGCAGGCAAAGAGAGAGCAAGCTTCCTTCTATGTGTCCTTCAGAGAGGCTGCCGGCAGAAGGTGTGGCCTGGATTAAAGGTGGACCTTCTGACCTCAAAGATTCAGATGAGAAGTGGCTCTTTCTACTTCAAATGATTTAATTGGAAAAAAAAATCCTTCACAGGTGTACCCTGATGCTTGGGTTTCAGGAAATTCCAGATGAAGTCATGTTGACAACCAAGAATAGTTGTCATACTCACCAAATTTCCTTCATATGTTTCCCCCACCTATGTATCTGTATTAGTTATGTTTCCCTTTGCTGTGACCAGACAGAAGCAATGCAAGGCAGGAAGGTCTACTTTGTCTCAGAGTTTCAGGAGATTTGAATCCATCATGGCTGCTGAACATGTCAGTAAGAGTCTGAGGCAACAGGTCACAGGTCACATAATGGAAGCTGCCCAGGAAGCAGAGAAAGAGACCTGAGGCTGATGGGTTGGTTAAAGGGCACCCCACCTGCCAGTATCCACTTCTCCCAGCCATGCTTCCTACTCCAAAGGGTCTACCATCTCCATCGTCTTCCTAAGTGGCATTACCAGCTAGGGAACACATGTTCAAACACACACGCCTGTGAAAATCATCTCATACACCACAGCAGTGTCTTGTCTAAACGTTTTATTTTTGGAAGAAGGATCCAAACACCAGGAAAGGATGCTGGACTTCCCTAGGCTCCTCCTTAGCAACCAGGGCAGCATCGCCTTGCTCTGTCCAGTTGCATCACCGTGCCCACCATCCCCGTCCCCATCCTAGGGTACCTCACACAGACTATGTATCCTGGGTAATTTGGTCACAGAGATCCTATTTCTCACTTTCCCTTTGCCTGACTGCGTGGGTGTCCAGGAAGACATGAGGATGAGGGAGAGTGGGAAAGACACAGAGGGGAGAAGAGGAGGCGAGAGCCCTTGCAGAATTTTGCTGGTTTCCAGAATAATGCCACCACATTTCCCCGGGGGAGTCAGTGGGAACCAGAGACGTATTTATCTATACCATGGATATACATGAGCTCCATGCGTGAACCATGCTGTGTTAACTCATCTTACAGCAAGCCTGGAAAAGCATACTATTATCTCTGTCTCACTGAAGAAGAAACTGGGGGTCAGAGGGTGGGCGCAACTTGCTCTGGGGGGCAGGTTGGAGCAATAAACCTCAGTGTCACCCCCACTTGGAGGCTCTTAGGAGCAGGCATGGTCTCGATATCTCATCTCCTCCACCAGCCCCCAGCAAGGACTTCTCCTGCCAGCCCAGTCTTCGTCAACCCTTGAAACTGTACTACCCAGCCTTTCCTTCCAGCCCGAGCCCCAAGCTCCAGCCCTCAACCCACTCTCTGTCTTCTCAAACATGGGATTTCCTCTTTGGAACCTGTGATCTCTGTCCCTGGTGAGATACAGATCCTGGGGGAAGGTCATACCCCCCTTCTGTGTCCCCTCCAGAGCTGGCTTGGCGTGGGACCCATGCTGTTCACTGAGGCGTCTCCTAATCAATCCATCTGTGGCTTCCCTGGACTCTGGCTGCTTTCCCAACCTTCTCACTGGAACACCTGCAACTCCACTCCACCTCTCGAAGGCCAGGTCCTCTCCCCGGCCATATGCATTCCCGATGGAGATGGTGGCTTAAAAGTCCTCAGTTCCTGGGAGCAAATGACTCAGCTCCCTTCCCTGGCATCCACCAAGGTTCTGACACAGTACACTACATGGAGAAAAGGGAAACAAGACAGCTCAAATTCTAGATGCAGAGCACATTTCAAACCTGGTGTAAATTCCAGCACAGCTGCTTGGCTGGGTCATCTTGGGTGGCTTCATTTCTGTGAGCTCCTTTGCCCTTACCAGTGAAATATAAAGGGAAAAAATGTATATGCAATTGGGCAGCAATAGAACAGTCTAGAATGATGGCATGATGGTGCCAGCCACTGGCTGGAGTTAGGAACATCGTATGCATGGAGGAGTTCCACATGTAAACCACTAGGCTGCAAAGAGCCATCACCCCACTGTTGCCCATATGGTCTGTCTCTGGTGGTTTACTTAATTCAGCTGTGTCATCTAGTTTTTCAGATGAAGAAAGTAAGGCTTCAGGATGCTGAGAAATTAAAACCAGGTTACGTAGTTAAGAAGGATGAGTTGAATGGGCATGATTCCTAAGCCACCAAGTTTTCCAACCAGGCCACTGTCTCCAAGGCCATGGGACATCCAGACACCATAGAAGAAATGAATGATAGGAGCTGGGGTGGCTAGAGAGGAGTCATGGAGGTGTGCTCTTCCTGCTCAGGAGCCAGAGGGAGAATATGAAGGAGTTCATGTCCACAAAGAACAGGTGGGACATGGGCCTGGATGACTACTATCTGAAGCCCAGATCCATGGCTCTGGAAAAATGGAGTCCCCCCCCCCCCATGCTGCTCAGACTACAGATTTTCTCTGGCATATTTGCACCAGAGATGGCACCACTCTGTGGACAGGCATGGAAGACTAAAGAGACAGAACTCCTCTGCCTGAATAATGACATCTGTGCTTGTAGATAGCTTTTGTACTTGTCCATTTTCTGTGGCTATAACAAACTATCTAAGGCTGATTTCTTTATGAATCAGGAAAGGTTTGACTTAGCTCACCATTTAGGAGGCTGAAAACTCAGGTGGACCTATCTGAGTTGCCTCTGTTGAAGGTATCCTGGTTGCATCATGGCTTCTTAGAAATACAGAACCTCCAGCCAGCCCCTAGCCCTGCTAAATCCCATCTCTAAAGGTATGGCCCAGGAAGCTGTGCCTGGATAAACCCTCCAAGGGACTGTGCCCCACAGAAGGCACATTTGAGAAACACAATCCAGTACAGGGCTCCTGGTGTGAGACTCCTGCCTCTGGCTGCCCAGATGTTTCCCCTCCTGTTCTTAGTGTAGCTGCTCATGTTCAGCATCAGGTCTCAGCTCAGATGCCCTTTTCTGAAAGTCTTCTGTGTCCTCCTATTGTCACTGGCTGTCTTGACCCTTTGTTGGCTTCCTCACAGGACCTGTCCCATGCAGGGACAATGTTGTCCTTTCTTTAATACCCTCTGTCTTGCTAGATCCTGGTGTAGCACTCAGCATGCAGCAAACACTCATCATTAATACTCAGTTGTATCTTTAATGAACAAATGAACCAATATCAGTTTTCTGCTAAGTATCCGGCCTCTGAGGGCCCCTTCCCACTCAGTACCCGGCCTCTGAGGTCTCCCTTCCCACCCAGCACCCAGACCACAGTACTCTGTGATCCTTCCTGCCAACACTAATTGCCAGGCTCACAGCTCCTGGCTACACTATAGCATCCTGAAGGATAAGTGTCCCAGAAACACTGGCCCAAAGATCTTATAGCTCAGGAAGAGATTCCCTGTTGGGAGGTGGGGAAGACATGGGGAGAATGTGGAGGTGCTAAGGATCAAGAGAATGTGGGTGAGTTTAGGCATAGGCCATCTGCCCTAACCATGTGGGGGAAGCCAGATGATGCATGGAAAGTCACTGTCCTGAACCCTAGATTGATGAGATTTGAAAACTAACCAACACCCTCCTTAAACCAGGCAAGCTACCCAGCCAAGTAGCTGCTGCTGCAGCATCCACTGTAGCTCATGCACAGCCTCCCAGCCTGCCATTAAATAACATCACATCGCACAGCGAGCAAGGTATTTCCTTTTCAATTCACAGCAATGAGCTGGAATTTCATAATATGGTTTTGGTTTTATTGTGTTTATTTTTACAGTAGCCTTCTATTTATGGCCGCAGGTACTGGCTTTCCATTTACAGTTGAGATATAAAGTTTCCATTGGAAATAAATTTAAGTTAAAACAGAAATTGAGTTGACTTAAAGGGAAATGGAAGATAAACACTAAAAATACACACCATAAATACACAGGGAAAGGAAGCAGGATTCTGCACAATATTCTTTTTGAAAAGAATAGAGCCCATTATGGTGGGAGGTCATGACCTGGGAGCTGGAGGCAGGTGGTCACACTGCACTCGCATTCAGAAACAATGAAGACTACTACTGTTCGGCTTTTCTTGTCCTTCCATGTGGGATCCCACTCCTCAGAATAAAGGCAACCAAACTTCCATGAGTCATCCCATATCATTAACCTAATCTTGATAAGCCCTCACAGACATGCCTGGGAGTTTGTTTATGTGGTTATTTTAGAGGTCCATCAAGTTGGCAATTAGCTATCATACATGTCAAGTTTCCATAGCTGGGACCATGCTGGAGCTTGCAGAAGCCAGGCAGGTGGAAAGAAAGTATGGCGGTGGCCAGCATCTCACATCTAGCACCCCATCCCATCCATACTCTGCTGAAGACCCACCCACTGCTTGGATACTCTCACATTAGCAACACAAGGTAAGGCAGAAATAGTGTTTCTGGTGCTCCTAAGGGCACTGTCCAGCCAGAGCCTAAGAAAAGCAGTGTGATTTCATATGTACCTCGGAGCATCCGGGTCACTCCAGTACAGAGCAGGAGCTTCCTCACAGTGTGTTACCTTTGACCTCCTCACTGGCTCCCTCTGCACCTAGCACTAGGTTCTCTATGGCCCCTTTCTTCCTTGTGGTTGGATTTTATTGAATATATAAACCCTGAATCAGACACATTTTCAACAAGACTTTTGTCTCATTATGTAGACTATGCTGTTCTTAGAACTCACAGAGATCCACCTGCCTCTGTTTCCCAGGTACTGGGATAATAGGTGTGCCCCGCCAGGGCCAGCTAAATATTTTCTTATACATTGTCTCTAGCTTTTGAAGATTTTTAAGTTTGAAAAATACAATGAAGAGTGTCTTCAAAAGTAAATGCATCTATAATATTATAGTCCACTTTTTAATAAATATCACGTTAAAAAAAAAAGCAAAATCCCCATGATTCTGCCGTTCTGCATCCTGGTGCATCCACACAACCAACAAGGATAACTACCATGAAAAGGACACACTCAGCCTCTTATGCACACTGGGACATATCTACATCTAAGTCAACATACCCCAATGAGTATCCATCATAGAATGGCGATTACCCAGGAAGGGGAGCACACTGCCCAATTCCTGAGGCTACCATTCCCATAAACTGCATTATGCACAACATTTTCTTGGCTGACAAATGGGACTTCTGTATGGGACTTCCATATAGAGCCATAACTATTGTACCAGTGTTTTCCCTGCATCTATGTTTGTGTACCACATGCATACCTCGTGTTCTGTGGAGACCAGAAGAGGGCATAGGATTCCCTGGATCTGGAGCTTATATGTAGTTATTAGCCACCACATGGTTGCTGGGAATTGAACCCGGGACCTCTGGAAGAGCAGTCAGTGCCCTTAACCACTAAGCCATCTCTCCAGCCCCCTGGAGCTGTTATTTAATAGTGACAATGTGTTCATCTTAAACAAAGTATAGAAGTGCTCAGCGAGCTGTAAGCAGCCTCATAAGCATGTGCAGCCAGTAAGCAGTAGGTCCTGGACACAGCTCCGGGTCACTCTAACCTTACGTTTATGTAAAGCATTGGATAATAAGGGGATCTCAGAAACTCTGTGTCATTACTCAACTTTATAGGCTTCTGTTAAATAAACAAATGTCGATACATGAAAGGAAGTATCACCTTTCCCTGGAAAAGCACAAAGGAAAGGTGGCTTTAATTGAGCACCTAGCATGTATTCGGCCTCCTTAACACATGCTTTCTGTCTGTCTTTTATTCACTTCTCAAAGAGACAAATAAAAACAATGAAATCTGTCAGAAAGACACTAGTACTCTTGTCTCCATAAGCTCACATTTGCCTTATACCACCTAAAAGTAATAGTTGGGTCACTCCTCCAGACACACACACACACACACACACACACACACACACACACCACAGAGGGGGTGGGGCTGAGTGGGAAATGCCATTCCCTACTATGAGGTAGGATAAGGTTACTCATTGTGAAGGAAAGTGGGATAAGGCAGATTTCATTGGCAATAGCCTCAGGCCACTGACCACCATAGAGAAATGTACCTCGTTCTCTCTATTGTCACTGACATACAGTCAACCCAGCTAATACCCTGCAAGTTCTAAGCTACCTACCGCCCATCCAGAAGCAGAGGTCAGTTAGTCTTCACAAGGACTTGTGGCAGCAAATGACAAACCTAGTAACTGAGTGGGACAGTGGTGAGCACACCGTGATTTTTGAGCCTTTTCTTCACTGGGAGAGATAAAGTCTAAGGAGTAAGCAGGGCTTGAATACTACCACACCAAAAATCTCTAGCCCCGAGAGAGGGAAGAGACAAAAAAGGTGAGCTGAAAAACCAGGCTCAGGAAGACTTATGGGTAAAACAAGAGTCTTGGGCAGTGAAGAAAGGCTTAAAGATGAAGCTGGACTTTGTAAGGAACACTCCGTACTGATACAGCTACGAGTGACACCTGCGATTTAACAACCTACTGCATGCCAGGCACCAGGAAGATGGCAGTGAGCAAGATAGAGATGTTCTTTTGAAAGTTACACTAAGTGGAATCAACAGATGTAATGAAACCATAATTAATTATTTATAATATGCTCTTGGAAGAGAAGCATAGGTGCTGTGGGAACATATAATCAAACACCACCAGCTGGAAAATATCATGGCGAAATCTTAGTCCAGATAGAAATTAATTGGTTGGAGGATGTATAAGGAGGGAAGCTGCAGGCCTACTATGTGTACAAGGGCTCTGAGCATGTGAAAGGAACAACACCTGTGGCATTGGTACAGCAGATCTGGAAAGCTCAGGGGCTAGATCACAGATGCCCTTATAGGCCAGGCTAGGGATTCTCGTTATTCCTCAACAAAGAGTCTTCTTGTCCAAGATTCCCTCTGGTACATGCACCTGATAGACAGACAGTCAGTAAATACTCAATTCATTGAGTAGCCACTCTATGCCAAGGTGTTTAGACCCTTCCTGAACACCTTGATAGAGTGGCTATAA
Source organism: Mastomys coucha (assembly GCF_008632895.1). Lineage (NCBI taxonomy): Eukaryota > Metazoa > Chordata > Mammalia > Rodentia > Muridae > Mastomys > Mastomys coucha. Next base: position 111,795,883 of record NW_022196904.1, read on the forward strand.
CTTCTTCGCTAGCATAAAAGGCAGAAAATAAAAATGGTTAACATTCTCACGTGGGATGGCAAGTTCTAGAGAGGAAGTTGCTAGACATGCTTAAGGGAGACCAATACCTCAAAACTTCATGAAGAGCCAGGACACAGTGGCCCAGGTAGAGATATGCAAAGGCCTAGAAGCCCACTCAGGGCAGTCCTTCTGCAACCCTCCACGATACCAATAAAAATTCAGGGGAGGGGAAGGCAGCCGAGGAGATGGCTTTGCTGGCAAAGTGCTTGCCATACAAGTATGAAGACTGAGGTCATCTCCCCCAGCAGCAATGGAAAAAGCCAGACATGCTCACTGGCCCTATTTTGCAGAGACAGAAACAGGAGAAACCTTGAATCTTGCTAGTCAGTCAGTCTAGCTGTGCCTCAAGTTCAGTGAGAGACTCTGTCTCAAAAAAATAAGGCAGAGGACTATTGAAGAAGATACCCGATGTCGACCTTTGGCCTCTATATTTACATAAATCTATGTGCACATACCCATGCACCACCCAGTGTTGCATACCTATAATTCCATTACTCAGGAGGCTGAGGCAGGAGGATTGTGACTTTTGCTGCCAGTCTAGAACACATTACAAAACCCTGTCTAAAATGGAGAGAACGCATAGGCAAGGAGATGGGGATTTTAGAGGAGAGATTCCATCTTCTTTCCCCTGACCCAGACCCTGAATCCAGCAAAAATGCCTAATGGGAAGTTCATACCCCACGGAGAGCCCCCAGGGTATCCACGCAGGTCAGAGGGAAGACAATCAGGTTTTCATATCACTGAATGAAACCCTGGTGTGGTGTTTGCTCAAAAACCGACAGAACTATTCCTGGATGTCAGGTGCAGTTAATGGTTGCTGTGGCAACCACCCATGCTTAATGAATAGAAGAGAGTAAAAGATGCCGGGTAAATGTCAGGGCCCCAGTGGATGTGCTGGCGAGCCAGTCTGTTAGCACTGGATAGAGCTGACCAGCGAAGGTTGAAATGAGCAGCCCAGGGTAGCTGGAGATTAATCTGGGAGACTCAGTTTGTTTTCTCAGTTTAGCATGACCAGAATGGCACAAAATGTTTTTTTTCTTTTTTTCTTTTTTTTTTTTTTTTAAGTGTGACTCTTTATACACAACTAAACACAAGCTCCGGTTTGGGGGTTTAATTCTGCGCATGTTTATAGAACTTGCAGGGGTGGAATCCAAGCGCACGTCACTCAGGAATTAAGAAACAGCACTTAAAAGATCCTTCTGGATTTTTTTTTAATGAAGAAAGTGTCAAATTGGGGTTTAAAAATACTATTTTTGAACCCCAAGCCTCCACATGCCAGATTGTCATTGGGCCATATGTGTGCTACTTATAAAAGGTGGAATGTGGAGGAGCAGGAGAGGTGGTTCAACTGGTAAAGAGAAATGGTTCAATCGGTAAGGAGATGTGGTTTAACTGGTAAGGAGAGATGGTTCAATTGGTAAGGAAAGGTGGTTCAATTGGTAAGAAGAGATGATTTAATCGGTAAGGAGAGATGGTTCAACTGGTAAAGTGCTTGCTAGGTAAGTATGAGGACCAGAATTCAGATCCCCAACACCCCTCTAAAAAGCAGGACATGGCAGAGCCTGTAACCTCAGCACTGGAGGGGCAGGGGCAGGAGGAGCTTGCTGACCAGACAGAACATGAAGACAGCATCCCACAGGATGGGCTAGCATCAGGAGTTTGAAACTCAGGATGTTCCCTGACTTCATAGTAGGAAGATTAGAGTCAACTTGTTTTGTACTGATGGAATAATACCTGAGGCTTGGTAACTTCTAAAGAACAGTGACTTTGCTCTTACAGCTAGAGCTAGGAAGTCCAAGGTCAAGGAGCCACCTCTGCTGAGGACCTTTATGCCATGGCTGGAATGGTGGTGGTGGTGGTGGTGGTGGTGGTGGTGGTGTGTGTGTGCGTGTGTGTGTGTGTGTGTGTGTGTGTGTGTGTGTGTGTGTGTGTGTGTGTGACTGTACTCATGCCTTTATTAGGAACCCACTGATGTGATGATGACTTGCCCAGGCCCATGGCAACAACATGAATCCACTCTTGAGGACAGAGTCCTTAGATCCCAGTCACCCCTTAAGGTCCCACTTCTCCACGCCTGATCTGGGATTTAACTTTCCACCATGGGAACTATGGGGTACACATTTGAACCTCAGCACAAGTCCTGAATGGCCTCTGCCTCAAATCTTGCAAGTGGGTCTCACTCTCCCCACCAAGCCTCTAAACTCATCATTCGTGGTTCAAGTGGGAGATAGTCCCTATAGGATTATGTGTTTGGGCATTTGGTCCCCAGGTGGTAGCACTGTTTGGGAATGTTATGGAATTTTAGGAGCCTCTTGCGGGAGGAAGTGGGTCACTGGGGGATGTGCTTTAAGGTTTTGTATCTTGGCCTCCTTTCCTGTTCATTCTCTGCTTTCTGGTTGTGGGTGTGGCCAACTGACCTCCCACTCGCATCTACATACCTATTTGCCATGGCGGACTGTTTCCCTGTGAACTGAGACAGAACAAAACCTTCCTTCCTTAAGTTACTTCCTGTCAGGAACTTTGTCACAAGTAACTAACGCATTCACCTTGTGCATCCTCCAGTCAACTTCTCAGATACTTGCGATACAGTTCTTAGCAGATGTGGTCATGTGCCAGGGAGGCCATTTAACTATCAAAGAAGCACATAGGAGAGGTAAGAGCCTTGTTCTTAGACAACAGAGCCCTCTAGGGAGCTGTTGCAAAGCACAGGTTCTCAGAGACCTTACCCAAAGGAAGCTCAAGAACAGATTTTATATTTTAAGCCGTAGTTCAGGTGAATCTCACACAAATGACTCTTTGTCCCATCTCTCTTCCATCTTTGTCCCACTGGAAGAGATTGGGCTTGTGTACAAGAAGTTGAGATGAACAAACCGTAGCCATGGCTCTTGGTGTCTCTTAACCGCTTCCTCCAAAACCCTCACCTCTGTGGTCTGCAGAGGGAGCAAGTTCTTAACACTTCCAGTGCCTACCAGGACAAGGTCACAAATACTGGGACTCTAAGTGGTGAGTGATCCGGTAAGAATCCCAGCCCTGACAGCCAGCCTTCAAGTAATAATGCCAAGCCATTAGAGGATTCTCCCCAGGATTTTTATTTTAATTTTTGTAAGGGTCAACAATCAAATAAGTTCTGATCTTCATTCTTTCTCTGCATACCTACTTGGCTGGTACTCCAGACAAATGATTACGCTGCCTCAGGTTAGCCAAGCTTTGGAGCCCATGGAATCATGGGTACTGTGTCAGGAGGCAGGATGCACAGGTAAACTGAACCAGGACCCCTAATCCAGACCTAGACCGAGGAAGGGCTGGCCTCTTGTCCTTGTGCCTAGGAATCTTTGGATCCCGGGCTCTGAGATAAGCTAATTATTTAGTTGTCCCTTCAATTATCTGCCTAATTAAGGGCAAGGGAAAACTGTTTACTCCAAAGCTTTTAAACCCACCCAATTGACTGATTGAGCCAAAAATTTAATACCAGGCTCTTTAAAAATAAATCAAGATGCTTCCTTGTGTGCAGAGGACAATTGGCAGAGATAGTTTATCCTTTCTCACTAAATTCCTTATCTAAGGTCAAATATGGGATATTCTGTGGGGCTTCCTCTCTTCTGCATGGAAGACACTTTCTTCATATCTTCCCAGGCATGAATTCCTTTTGTCATTAAAATTTACCTTTTAACAGAATCCTCCCTGTCTACCCAACTTCACATGCATCCTTCACAACCCATCCCAGTACTCCTTCTGCAGCGTTTATTACAGAAAACAGTTGCTTTCAATCACTGATAAATTCCAAGTGCCAGGACCATTCCTCACAGAATGTGGGTGTCTCCAAGGACATCTGTGAAACAAAAGAATGGCTCAGGGTGTGCACCAGAGGCAATAAACATCTCTGTTAATATTTATTTCTCATTAACTTTCTCGGTTTTCTGATTTTTCTTATTAGAGGCAGTAATTCATAATTGCCATACCCGAGTGCTTCATCTTGCTCAAAGAGACCAAGTTTAGTTCAGGGTCCTCATTATCCAGGAATTCATTATCTAAATCTGTGCATATAGACAGGCAAGTGAACTCTGTCTTAGTATGAATATGTGCATTAATGACCCAACCACTTACAAAAGCAGCCTCTACTCACAGGCTTCGCCCATTCTACCGCCACTCCCCACTCCTTTAACACTCTGTGATGCTCAGTCTCTGTCTGGCAGCTTTCTTTCTGATTGCCAGCTCTGTCAACATGTGACAGTACAAAGCAAATAGGAGGCTGAAATGTAATGTGCCAACTGAGGGGAAGGAGAACCTGCCTCAGGACACAGCTAACAAGGGGAGGGGGACTGACAAGGGTGAGGCTGTGATAGGCATCCCATGATTTGAATATCAAAAGATTAACAGAGGCCCTTGGGAAAACTGATGACGAGCTAACATACTTTTTCACAAAATTGACCCACTTTATGATTCTGCTGTGAAAATCAAACTTTACAATCCTGTCTTAAGGGATTTCATCTCGGACCATCGTTGCAACTTTATCAGAAAAAATGAGGTCTCTCCACCTACCCCCAAAATCAACTCGCTGCTTTTTTTGTTCATCCCAGCACATACTTAGAAAAGATCAGATGAAACAAACCTTTTCATAAGTCATTTCAAGTTTCAGATGGTATTGGCAGCAAGCCCATCTTTGTCCTTCATTGTTTCCTGCAAAGGGAGTGTCTTCCCATGGGCTATCCTGAGGACCATGCCTCTAGACCTGGCTTCAGTTAGAGCCACTCAGAAACTCCGTGTGTCCCAGCATCATTAGGTAAGAGCCTCTGTGGGTGGATTTCATCCCCTGCTCTTTAGACAATACAGATGTGTTCTAACAGAAGCATTCTTACGAGCAAGAGCTTACTTTGCCTTCTTAGCCCAAGTGCTCCTGAAGCATCAAAGAACCTGACCTTTGTTCTTCCTCATCTCTCAAGACAAAGCTACTGCAGTGGGGATGTAATTGAAGACTTATGTTGCTGGATCTAGAACTCTGGTTTCTCCATAGTTTTAGCCTTTGTATTCTAAACTGGGCCTTGAGGGTCTGGAATTTGAACACACTAGCTGGATTTGTGGCTGGGGTACAAGCCCAGTAACTAAGCAAGCTTCAGTTACTGTGTTGGTTCTGTTTGTGGACTGGGCCATGTTCTGGGCGTGGAGCTTGGCTATGTCGACTGGTAAGGCACCCATCTTCATTCTGAACACGAGGTGTCTACCCAGAGCTTGCTTGCCATCATGACCCTTTTTTAGGTTGTGTGAAACCACAGCCATATAATACCTACCTGAGGACCATCAGTGTAGGTGCTGACAGTTCAGTGGAGATAGATGTGAATGATCCTGTCTAAAGATGAATCAAAGGCCTTACTGGTGTCCTCTACTGTGAGAGGAGAATCTGCCTTTGTGCTATGGTTTGGTTAGGAAGTGCTGTCCAAAGACACCTGTACTGAAGGCATTGTGGTCCCCCATGCAGCAGTGTTCAGAGGTCCAGTGTCATCATAAGAGCTCCACTATTATTAGGAATTAATCAACTGATGGATTTATGGACTATTGGGTAGGTGGAAACTATGGGAGGTGGAGCCCAGTTGAGGAAATAGTCTTCATGCATCTCATCTTATCTCTCTTCCTCTCTCCTCATCTAATTCCTGGCCCTCTTTACACTGCCACATGTTCCTTGTCTCCTATCTATCCTTGTCTCCTCACCACGGCCCACAGACCATCACCTCTGAAAGCATGATCCAAACAAACCTTTCTTCTTGTAATGTTGATTTTCCTCAGATCATTTGTCATAGCTGCTCTGTATACCCTGACTCCTTCAGGACTGTGAGCCTAGAAAGTTAAGACTTGGGCAACAGTCTTGCTTTCTCAGTCCTATCTGTTCTAGATCAAATACTTTTCTTGACTTGAGACCACAAGCACTGGGGCTAAGGAGATGGCCCAAATGTTGGCTGTCCAAGAGTGAGGACCTGAGTTCAGAGACCCAAGTCAGGCAAGGAAGTACAGGCCTGCAATCCTAGTGCTGGCAGAAGACAAGGGAGTCAAAGATATGAGCACCCCTGGAGCTGACTAGCCAGCTATGTATGTGCATGTACATGCATACACTCAAATACACACATACACACACACACACACACACACACACACACACACACACACAGCTGAAGAGCTGCTTTCAAGACTTCTCCCCCTCCCAAAAAAACAAAAACACAAACACAAAACCAAAACTCTATCTAGTCTTCAGCCAAACTTGACAGAGCAGATGGTTCAGGCCAATCTCTCTGGGTGACAAGCTCCTTGGGCTCCCTGCCTAAGTTAGCTCCACACGGTACATGCATATGCATGCATGCACCCACACGGACAGATCTGCATAAATATCCATGCATCTCTATGAGGATGGAAGAAAATCCTGATTTCCTTTCTAGGCCCAAAATAAAGATAACGGTATTAACAGCTGTTGCCCCCCCTAACCTATACTCAGTGCCCGGTACTGTGGATTAAGAGAATTTTACCAAGAGCTGAGTTCTGGGATTAATCAAATCTTCATTTTATGTCTTTTTCTCTGTCTTGAAATGCATTTGATGAATTAACACATACTTGCATAATCCCATGTACTAAGATCTGTTGTAAAGTGTTTGACAAGGCCTAGAGATGCAGCTCAGTAAGTAGAATGCTCACTCGTATGCACAAGGCCTTAGGTTTGACCCCAGAACCACATAAACTAGATATGGTAGCACATACCTGTAATCTTAGCTCCTCCCTTAAACAGAAATATCAGAAGTTCATCTACTAGTAAGGCCATCCTTAGCTTGAGAATACTTGAGCTCAGCCTGGAGTACATGAAATCTGTCTCAAAAGTAAATGGATGAATGAAGTATTTGGCAAACACTGACTTTACATCAAAGTTCTCAATAACTGGTCCTAACATTCTCAGCTGACATAGAGAGAAACTGAGAAGGGACTAAGGTCACCTACATCTGGTGTGTAGGAGAGCTAAGATCCAAACCCGGTCACCCTGGCCTTGGCAGCCACACTTTTCACTTCCTCATGTCACCTAGGGTAATGCTTGCTGGGCAAGGCTGTGAGAACATTTGTCAGGTTGCTCGGATCATGTCTCCATAAGAGTGGAGGCTTCAGTGAGTTCTCCAGGGTATGGGGGAGTACATGTGCACGTGGAAAATGGAGGTCAACTTTGGGGGTCTTCTTCAGTCACCTTTCACCTTATTCTTTGGAATGGGATCTATTGCTGTAACTCACTGAGTCGGCTAAGCTGACCATGAACCTAGCAATCTTTTTGTCTCTGTGTCCTCAGTGCTGGGATTCCAGTCTTTTCATGAGGACTCTGGTAGTCACACTCAGTCCCTCAGGCATGTACAGAAAGTACTTTGCTGGATTGATGCAACAATCTATCCAGCTCCAACTTCAATTTTTTTTGAAATGTCCCCTAGTCAGAAGACTATCAAGACTTCAAATGAAGAGGTCAAGCCTCATGGGATAGCTCGACTAAGGTGTGGGTGCCTGTTGCTTGGTACTATGACAAACTACCTGATAAAAATCAAGTTAGGACAGATTTACATTAGCCTGCAGTTTTGAGGATTTGGTCCCTCACCATAGGGAAGACATGGCAGCAGAAAGGTAAGGTCCCTAGTCACATCGTAGTCACATCGTAGTCACATCGCACCCACAGGTAAGAATACTTCTCTGTCTGTGACCTCAGCTCAAAAATGGTGCTGCCCAAATTAAGGGTGGATCTTCCCAGCTCAGTTAACCCAATTTAGGAACTTCCTCACAGACATGCCCACAGCCTTGTCTCCTAAGTAGACAAACAGTATGAGTCATTACAATGCCCTTAGTGCCAACTTAGTGCTGCTATAACAAAATGCCACATACCACAGTGGTTCTCAACCTTCCTAATGTTTTGACCCTTTAATACAGTTCCTCATGCTGTAGTGACCCCAACCATAAATTTTTTTATTGTTACTTCATAACTACAATTTTGCTACTGTACTGAATCATAATATAAATATTTATGTTTTCTGCTCTTAGGCAACCCCTGTGGAAGGGTCATTTGACCCCTAAAGGGGTTGTGACTCAGAGGTTGAGAACTGTTGATATACCAGGTGGCTTATACAATAGAAATTTCTCACAGTTCTGGGTGGTTCCAGGCTGCCCAGGGCTGCTTTCTCATTGTTCTCTGCATGAGGTTCCTTTATAAGGGTGCTAATCCCATTCATGAAAACTCCATCCTCCTGATACCATCAATTTAAGACTTTGACTCCTCATAACATCATTCTGGAGATGAAGATTTTGACATAGGAGTTTGGAGGAAACACAAACGTTCAATAGACTGTGTAAGAGAGTGTAACTAATGAGTTTGTAAGTGAAGGCATTTGCGGGTGTCGAAGCTTGTGTTCCTTTTGCTCTGTAACCCTCCCCAAAAGTCAAAATATACATGTTGAAGAAGGAGCCATTGTTTCCTTCAGCCCACAAAAACCTGACTTGTTTCTACAAACTCCAGATGAATCTTTATGCCCTCTTTATGACTAGTGATGGCTAGTTCCTAGGTTCAGGCTGGGGCCACCTTGCTGGAATCTGAAAGAAACCTCTCAGAATGGGGTCTCTGATCCCTGTGTTAAACCCAAGTGATTTTAACCAATACTTTCTTTGAAGATAGCCAAAAGTATCTTTAGGACATAAAAACACAAATGCCTGATCTTCCAGGCTACTTCCCATATTGGAATGTTTGTAAGCCACCTGGGTTTATGCACATCCTTTAGGACACCTCTTCTGGGTGCTCCTAACCCTAAGGAAAAGCTAAGGTTGACTATAGTCATTGTGCAACCCAGCCTCCCAGGTATCCAGAGATCAATAATAGAATAACAGCTGGAAGGGCAGCTGATGAGCCCAGTGAAGCTGACACAATAGTCCTTTGTCCACACTGTCTTTCCTTCTCAAACTAAGGATTTCAGTGTCACTCTCAGCCTCTGCCTTTGCAGTCCCTAATCTGAAAGACATTTTCTGAATCTTCAGATAGCTGGCTTCTTCTCCATTGAGATCCAAGCTCAAATCCTCCTCTACCACCCTACCTAGAGCCGCCACTATCTGCCTCCACTAAATACAAACTACTATCATATCAAGGATGTGTATAGTGGTAGAACAGTTGCCTTGCATGCACAAGATTGGGTTTGATTTCCAGCAACATACACACACACACACACACAACCATAATTGAAAAAAAATGCCTCTATAAGATGTCTGTAGAATATTTTCTTAATTAGTAATTGATGGGAGAGGGCCTAGCTCATGGTGCGTGAAGCCTTCATTGGGATGGTGGTTCTGGGTTCTATAACCCAGAATGTGCAGTCTGAGCAAGCCATGGGGAGCAAGCCAGTAAGAAGCACCCCTCCATGGCCTCTACTTCCAAGTTCCTGCCCTGAGCTTTCTCAGTGATGAACAGTGATATGAAAGTGTAAGCCAAATGAGCCCTTTCCTTCCCAGGCTGCTTTGGTTGTGGTGTTGCATCATGGTAATCGTAACCCTGAGACATGTATGGAACTGGAAACTACTGTATTAAGCAAAATAAGCCGGACTTGGAAAGACAAAGGGCACACATTCTCTCTTGTCAGCGTCTTTATTTACTTGGGAGAAGGAAAGGGACCACCAGATAAAAGGAGGAGAAATGAGGAAGGGTAATAGCGCACTTTGACAGCATTAGCCATCGTCCACGGCAATGAAAAGCTTCTCTGATGAGGGTTGAACTCTGCACAGATCTACATGTAGAAGGATAAATACCTATGCATCAAAATATAGTTATCATGTTCACTAAGTAACTGGTCTAGATTCTCAGTGAGGATCTCAGGTCTGAGAACAAGCATTCTCTTTGTTTTGACCACCAGGGAATCCCCAGAACCTAAAGCCAATCTTGGTAACTCAGTTCTCACACACAGCCCCTCCCCAGGTCCCCCACCTCTCCCTTCCTCTCTTACCCATACACTCTGGGTCTATTCTGCAGAATAACCTCCACTGACCCCTAGCACCTGCAGAGACTTTGAGCTCCCAAACAAGTTTTCCCTCTTGATTCTGTCGTCATAACACCAGATCCCCCTCTGCTTGAAGAAACCACCTCCTCTGATTAGCTTCTCATTAACCTTCAAGTCTCAACTTAGACATGATTTCACTCAGCATTTCTTTAACAGAAATCATCTTCCTGAGTTACCAGGGAGATAATTTTTGGTGTGTGTGAGGTTGCTTCCTCTGAATCCTTTCTATACTGTTTGAACCATATGTCATCTATGTTCTTTTAATTTAACAGAGCTTATCTAAATACAAGATAATAGGCTGCTTATCTTTAGGATGTTTTATGCATTTAAGAATTATTCTAATAAATTCTTAATGTGAGTACCATAAGGACTTAATTATTATAGCTTTGTTTATGGCTTAATATCTTGTTAAAAAAATACCTTTCTGAGCCCTTCAGTTTATTCTAACTTTTTTTTTTCTGAAAAAAAAATGCTTTCAGCCTCCCTCATAGACTAATTCTGTCACCTGGGAAATGTTGCCTTTATTCTATCTCCCCACATTGCTCATAGCTAGACCTTATGCTGAGTGGAGCTCGTAGAGTCATGGGAACTAATAGAGATGATCATAAGCATCCTTCTAGTCTTGATTTCAGGGGAACTGCTTCAGGGACCTGCCCTTTAAGAAGCATGGTGATCTGAGAACACTCTCTTTCTCCTAGGAAGGAAAGATTCCAGTGTTTCAGTCAAAGTCAAGCTACTGGGATAATCTCTCCCCAGAATGGAACTTTAACTACCATAAAAATCAGTCTCTGCAATGAGACCTCAACAGCTCAAGAAATCGCTCCCTTCCATTCCAAAGTTCTTCCCAGGATCCTGTGATCCACTGAATCTCACACCTTAGGTTTCCCAGCTGCCTTAGTACTGGAGTCCCCTTCCCTCTAACCCTTAGCCACTTGGTCAGTCCCCAGACCAATGCCCAAGGTCCTCTTCTTGGTTCCCATCATCCTCTCAAGGCGTCTCTGCCTTGGAGCTTCAGTTTGAAGCTGAGCCATGATGGTGTTGAGTTTGTATCCTGACTTGATCGTTACCATCTGAATGCTCTCAATAGCTCTCTAGGTTCCATTTGTTTGCAGCACGTAGGTAAATCACACTCACCCTTTTTCTTCCTTTTTTAAAGATTTATTAATAAGTCTGTGTATAGTGATGTTACCAGAGTTGCTAAGAGTCAGAGCCTGGGCAAGAGCAGTTCTAACAGGCTAGTCTCAGCCAGCTGTCCTCAATAGGCCATTAGAGAGAGAAATAATAGCGTAAAGCAGATAATGATCTATTCAGAGTGGACACTGGGAAGAGGAACAAAGGAAGGGGTCCACTGGCCATCCCTAGTCTGTTTCTGGGGTCCAGACAAGGTTTAAATAGGTCAGAGATCTGTGTATCTAAATGGTCCTGGTCAAAGCATGCTCCCTACCACCACTGACCTATCCTTGTGCCGCCTCCAGTTTCTCCTGTCAGGTATTCTGACAAGTTGCCAGAACTGGATAAAGTCTCTTTAAGGAAACCAGCTCCTCCTCTGGCTGGCACCAAAGCCAAGCCTTGTCCTTGTCCCAGCGGGAGACTCCTGGGGAAATTCCACTTCCTTGGGGTCCATTGTCTCAATAGTCTCATAACTAAAGAGAGGGATACACAAGCGCCTCATCTTGAAATGTCTTTATTTTGACAAGAATGGTTTTAAAAGCATACACCTGTAATTCTAGTATTCAGAAGTCTGAGGCAGGAGGATCACAAGTTCAAAGCCAGTCTGACTACATGATGAAACAGAGTCTCAAAAAAAAAAAATTGTACTGATATGGGAAACTATTCCTAAAAAAAATGTTAAGTAAAGAAGAATGTATGATCCCAGCCCTACTAAGTAATCTGTGTGGAGGCCCAAGAGGGAAAAAAAAAGCCACAGAAGGGATATAAAAATGTTAACTGGTAGTTATTTTTGGGAGCTAGCAATATGTTACGTGTACAAATGACGAAATTCACTTTACAACAAGCATTTGACTTGGGGTGCCGACAGCTTCTTGATCAATGTGGAGTCCTCCTTGGGGAAATCCTTGACAGCCTTCCCTTTCAGGGTGCTTTGCTTTTAAAAATCACACCACAGTGCCACCACTCCGTCTCTTCTCATACTAAAATATTTACCAAAACCAGTGATCATCACTGGTCTGATGTATTGAGTTCTTGCCGTGTGCCAGGAACTGTACTAAATGCTTTATGCATTTGCCTGATTGGAAGCTGTGTGAGGAGGCTACAGAGAGCAGCACCAGGTGCTGAAGATACTGCACACTGAGGCTGCACCTCAGTTCAACCTCAGGACAACTCCATTATGTCACCACTATCACACACACACACACCCCCCAAGGCTAGAGAGGCAATTCACTGAGTACTATGACTAGTGAGAGAAACCGAGATGTGACTCCAAAGAGAGGCCTCTTACTCACTATGCTTCATTCAGAGATAGCAGAATTATCCATCTGCAGGAACATGGGGGACCGTCAGGCTAACTGGGGATTCTGACCAGCTGGTAAACTCGTGCCCAGACTAAAGAACAGGGCTAATGTCTGGCTACATGGATTGTTTGTCACACAGAAGTGACAATGAACTCCTTATCTTTTATGGTAAATACACTGAATTTTAAATTGTGGTAAACATTTAACTTTTTAATAAAGTACAGTATGCAATGAAAGATGCAGGTTAAAGAAAACAAGTGAACAGAAATCACAAGCAAGACAGTTTTTGACTCAAATTTCTGAAAAGCCTGCTGGGCCGGGGAGATGAGCCAGGAGGTGAGAGTGCCTTCTGCACTAGCCCAAGGACCCCTATTTGAATCCCTGGTATACACAAAGGACAGTGTGGCCACATGCTCCTGTTATCAGTGCTGAGGGGACAACAGATTCAGGGGGGTCACTGGGGCTTGCTGGCCTCCAGCCTGGTTCCTGGCTCAGTGACAGATCGTGTCTCAAGGGAATAAGATGAAGACCAGGACCCAGTGTCTTCCCCTGGCTTCCACACAGGCACACACAAGCGCAAGCACACGTGTACATGCGTGCGCACGCACACACACATCCTATACCCTGTAAAAGCCAAATTTCCTTTGTAACTTCCACTTTTTCCATTAGAGAGCGGAACTTACTAGACTGTGGAGAGCTCAGCAGACTCTTAGACAGAAAGTAAATATTTCCTGCTGTACTGTGGGTCACAAATACTCATGTCTGCCCAAGTACCACAAGAGCCAGCATGGGAACTGAGAAGACAAACATGGCTATTCTTCATTCACTGCATGTCATAAAATAATATTCTCCTTTTGTTTTTTTTCTCAATCATCTAAATATGCAAACACTACTCTCGGCTGGTAAAACATAGGAAATCAGGTCGTGGACCACTTTGGGCTTTTAGAAACTGGCTGCCAGGGCTGGAGACATGGTTTAGCAGTTCCAAGAATAGGTTACTTTTCTAGAGGACCCGGATTCAATTCCCAGGATTCACAAGGCAGTTCACAACCATCAGTAACTCCTGTTCCAGGGGATGCTCTGCCCTCTCCTAGCCTCTTCAGTCACCAGATACATAAGTGATACACAGACGTACATGGAGGCAAAACACCATATACATAAAATTAATGACAACAACAATAAAAAACAAGCAAAAGATTGCTTAGCTGATATAGTACTTGGGGAACAAATATAAAAATCTAAGTTCGATCCCCATAACCCATATGAAAAAGCCAGGAGCAGTGATGTCACATGCTTTTAATACAGGGACTGGGAAGTAGAGACAGGAGGAGGGTCCTGGGTGTTGGCTGGCTTGTCAGTCTACCCTGATCCTGAACCCCCCAGTCAATGAGAAACCCTGTCTCAAACAAAACAACAACACAACAACAGAGAATGGGGGCAGGGCAGGTGACTCAGGAGTTAAGAGCACAGACTGCTCTTAGAGAGTTTGGGGTCCCACTTCAGGCCGGACACAGCCACCTGTGTCCTACTGGATTCAAGAACCCTGGCTTCTGTGGGTTCCTGCTCTTATGTGTATATACCTACATACAGACACATGATTTTTAAATAAAACAAAATCTTTTTCAAATGGACAGCACCTGAGGGAGGATACACAAACACTCATGCGCAGGTTTGCTTGTATTCACTTGTAGGTGTATGTGTGCCTGCATGAAGATCTGTCTAGTGTGCTTCCAAGAGCCACCGATACTTACTGATCCTGACTCCCAGTCTCATGCTGCCTTAATCACATGGAGTACCCCGTTTCATAAGCAAATGCAGGCATCCCTATACCCCTAACTCCCCCAGTGATCCCCAGTGATCTGTTCTAGGAGAATCTACATTCAGTCTCCCCCTGATTTTTTTCGTCGTGTGAAGTCTTCTGTAGAATGTATAAAGCAGCTCACAGTGAGGTGAGGACACTCTCTTCAAAGCCCCTTGCCCATTCTCAAAGCCCTTTGCCCCATCCCGTGGCCCTTGGCCAGTTTCAGTCAGAGAAGAAGTATAAGAAAAGTGGGAGAACCAGGGTAGGCACCATTGCCATTGCTGATAGCAAGGGATGACCACAAAACTGTCACCAAGTCACCTGGGAAAGTACTGTGTTCCCACTTCTAAAACCACTGAAGAAATCAAAACTCATGACAGTCCTTAGGACTTCCAGATTTGGAATCCATAAACCAGTACACCAGAGTGATGGTGTACTTGCTGTGTCAATGGGTAAAGCTTATGATTTTCGGGGGGGGGGGTTGTCTGTAAAAATAGATTGCAAAAATGATGTATTTTGAAAGCTATAGAGTATGAAGTATGTGAGATGCTTAAAGTGGTCCATGGGATATAGCAAATGTACTAGATACATACTGTGCTATTATCTAATCAATCTCTCTCTCTCTCTCTCTCTTTCTCTGTCTCTCTCTCTCTCCTTCCCTCCCTCCCTCTCCCTCTCCTTCTCCCTTTCTCTCCCCATACCCCCACCTCTATCTCTGTGTATGTGTCATTAGCATGCATGTGTAAAGGCCAGTGATCAATTTTAGGTATCTTCTCCTATTGCTCTCTACGTTGTTTTTGAGGCAGGGTCTCTCACTGAACCACAGCTCGCTAGTCGGGATGCTCACCAAGGTCCAAGGATCTTCCTTCACTCATGCTAGCACTGAGGTGACAGACACTTGATACTGTATCTGATTTTTCTGTAGGTGTGAGAGACTTAAGCTTGGGGTCTCTGCACTTGTGCTAAGAAGCACTTTACCTGCTGAGCCATCTCCCTAGCTCCAGTGTCAGTCCACTATCCATTGCTGAGACAAAAAGCTTGGGACATGTTCCTTTTAGCTCATAGTTTCAAAGGCTCCAGGCTGCTGTCAGCTGGACCCACTACTTTTTAGTAAGGGTGCAGTGAGGCATGGTGATGACAGAACATGCTACTCTTTTTACAGTATAGCCATTGCTACAAACAAGAAGGAGGAAGAGAGGGATGGGGCTGAGGGCAAGATATAGCCTTTGGGCATGCCAATCTCCAAAGCTCACTTCCTCCAACTGTCCTCCATCTCTTATGGTGTCCGGAGCCTCTGTGCAGTCTCTTGAGCTATAATTCATCAGAGGATTGATCCTCTGAAAACACTTAGAGCTCCCATGATTCAATCACCCTGAAGACTGCTTGCTACATGGGTCTTTCGTTAAGATATAATACATCCGACCAATGGAAACATGAGAGCGAAACTCTGCAATACAATCAAGGAAAATTAATATCTTTTTTTCAAAATTAGGAGAGAAGATATGGTTTCTCTTCTTCCAGGAATTTTCTTGTGCCCTCTCCCCTGGATCCTTTTCTGGATTGGAATCTATACTTTGTCTGGTGAGCCAAGAATCAGAACTGAAGTGGCGGTCTACATATCTCATCTCAATTACTGTGAAATGTTGCTGGCTTGGAGCCTATTCACAGTAATGAGCAGTAAGGAGTTAAATAGATAGTGCTCTTAGCGTTGTAAGATAATCATAGGAACAAGAATATTAGGCTCAACAGTGATAGGCATTCAGAGTCTGATGGTAAAGCCTCAGGCTTTGAAGCCTCACACACTAGGATGCCTCTGATCCTTGGTGCCTCATCAGAAATGTCAATATTAACAGCCTAGCCTCATGGGCTGTGGGGTCCATCCATGTTCCTAGGCCATTGGAAACACTTTTATCTTGGTGTGTGTATACAGGGGTATAAGTAGGTGTGTGTGTGTATATATGGGTGTACATGTTTATGTGTGTGGAAGTCAGAGTGTCTTCTTCAATTGCTTCTTCATTTCTTTTCTTTTGTTTTCTTTCTTTTTTTTTTTTTAAAGACATGGTATTTATGTATAGCTTTAGCTGTCCTTGCTTGAAACTTACACTATAGACCAAGGTGGTCCCAAATTCACAGAGATCTGCCTGTCTTCAATTTCTGAGTACTGAAATTAAAGGCATGGAACATCATACCCAACCATCTTTGTTTTTTAGTGTGTGTGTGTATGTGTGTGTGTGTGTGTGTAACTCATACCACAGAGCATGCGTGGAGGTCAGAGGAAAACTTTGTGGAATCTGTTCTCTCCTTCCACCTTTTTGTGGGTCCTGGAAGTTAAATCATTGAAATCATGTGGCTAAAACACTTATGAAGTGTGTCCATCTATCAGCCCTCCACCTTATGTTTTGGGACAGGGTCTCTCACTAAACCAAGAGTTCACCCATTCAGCTAGACTGTCTGCTAGGCAGTCTCAGGGATCCTCCTGTCTCTACCTCCCAGACCTCTCATTAAGGCAGCCATAAGCATCACCATACTCAGCTTTTTATGTGGATAGTGAAGATCTGAGCTCAAGTCCTCATCCTCAGCAGTAAGTACTTTACCCACAAAGCCATCTTTCCACCCGAGGAACACTCAATAGGTAGCAGCTATAATGTTTATGCGCCCAAGCTTCACAAGTACATATGCATATATATTTCATAGATGGCCTTTTCTCATCTTACAGTGACCTCTCTGAGAAGCAAGCGTGGCTCTGTCTGATTCTCCCCCTTCTTGCTTTGCTCTGCACGGCACTGCACCTCACCTCCGTGCCTCTATCTTTGCAGACAGGGAAGAGGAAACACAGGCATAATTCCTCGCTGTGCTGTGAGACATTCTGAATACTGTTTGTCATTTATAAGAACTGACAGAGTCATTAGCTGCCCCAGAGATTGGTTAATTGGCTAGTTAATAAACACCCACAATGATTAACAAACACACACAATGAGTTGAGTCAAGTTTATGCTGGAGAAAGAAAGAAAGCAAAATGCTGACGGTTTCTTGGTGGATCTGAGCAACCCACACTGGCAAGAGATGGGGGTGGGTTGTGAGGAAAAGAGGCCTGGAGGGGCCTGTAGTCAGGATTGGCAGGCTGGAGACAAGAGAATATTCCCCAATGCCCAGAGTGGAATGTCGGTTCCTTGTTCACCTGAGGGACTGCAAGTGAAACTCTCATTTATTTATCTGTCAAATGAGAAGATATTTATTCATCTGTCAAATGGGAAGATAAATCCAACACTTTGGTTCTGTTTCCCTTTTCCCTCACTGAGGGCAGGCTAGGCAGAGACCCTCACACCAAGCTCTTGTGTGTCCTAGTTCTAAGATGGCAATGGCATGAGATATCTGAAAAGCAGTGTATTTCAGCCTTAGTTTTTATCATATCTATTTATTAGCTGTTATCTCAGTTGACATGTTAGTCATGGGTCACTCCAACAAATACTTAAAGACAAACCTGTGTGTGTGTGTGTGAGTGTGTGTGGACCTCGAGCATACTGAGCAAGTTCTCTACCACTGAACTGCCTCCCTCTCCTTACTTTTGAGGGGATGTCTTGCTCAGTTTCCCAAGTAGGCCTTGAACTTGCCACGTATTCCAGGCAGGTCTTAAACCCACATTCCTACTGTTTCCACCCTCCCCCACTCCATGTAGTTGAAACCACAGGTGTTTACCTCGATGCCTGGCATAAATCAACTCTTAAGGAAAAGAAATATATTGGTAGGCATTGATTCTGAGGTATCAGGGCGTGGTTAGTCGGCTCGGATGTTTGGAGATTTGGGTGAGACAGAACATGTGTGGTTCATGTTGAGTGGGATGTGGGAGGGCAAGGCTGCTTCCTTGGTGATGACTAGGAAGCAGAGAGAAAAGGATCCAGCTCCTAAAATCCCCTTCCAAGGCATGCACCCAATGATCTGACTTCCTCCCTCTGAGCTCAAAAGTTCTAACCCCTCCTACCAATGGCAGAGGTGTCTATGTGTGTCTGCATATGTGCTGTAAATTACACATTCTAGGAAAGCCCACACCCCTGAACTCTAGTCCCAGCCCCAGGTCTATCTTTTAATGACTGGGTCTCCCAAGGACACTTAAGATCCAAACTACAGCAACTAGTCTCTTTTTTGCACCCTATGTGAATCAGTTGTTGGGCCTCTACGCACAGCTACTGATGAGCAGGGTAGTATATACAGCACCGAGTTGCAGACCCAGCCTGGGCCCCTGTAACACTCTCCCCTTGGCTCAGGGTCCTGTCTGTTTTCACAGGAGCTTTCCGAGGCGTGTGCAAGAAAATCGATCACTTCCCGGAAGATGCAGACTATGAACAGGATACAGCAGAATACCTTCTACGTAAGTCCCCCTACCTCTCCAGTCTTCCATGGAGGAAGGAGAGGGTCTGTTGCCATCGCCCACTTGCCTATGAGTGTGAGGCTCCTCATTATCCACCTCAAAGTGTAGACATACATTCCCAAGGCTCTGATGTTGAAGTTTCTTTCATTTCGATGAGCTAGAAATAGAAAAGAAAAAAATGAATCGAAAGGTTCTTTTTAGTCTCCTTAGAAGAAAATCTAAGGAATTTTCTTCCACTCAGTGCAGTTTTCACCTTTCCCAGTGGGTGATGTGAGGCACTAATGGCAAAGTGCTAATGGGTGAGGTGCTAATGGGTGATGTGCTAATGGGTGGGGTCCCCAAGGGCAAGGCCTGGCAAGATAAATATAACCCAAAGTTCACCTCTCCTTTGACATCTCTGCAGTTCCAATCCTAGTGGAACAGGGACAGTGCCTCTGTAGGTACTTTCCACGAGAACCAGGGCAGTTTGGAGCTGGAATATGATAAGCCAAGCTTTGACCCTCTTGAACTTCCTACTCCTTGTGAGGTTGGTCCTAGGCCAAGATAGTTCACTATTTTAACTTTTTTCATCTGTTCTGAAATGGAAATTATAATGTCAACAATCAAGGTCACAAAAAGTACATATGAGAATGTGCCATACATTCAGCCCTGGACCAAACATGAGGTAATAGGTATGTCAGCTCTGACCTGTCACCAGGATTATAGAAGCAGAGCCAGGTATAGGTGGGCCTTACACCGGTCCAGGCACGGGAAGCTTAGTTTGGGATACCAGAGTCACTTCATTAAGAACAAGTGTCAATCAGTAGGAAAATCCTAATGAATTACCTAATTTTCTATTTCTGAATGTTAGGTTTAAGGGGATTTTTTTTTTAAAATACTAAGGTTATAAATTAAACTTCCAAGAAATTGCCTTATTCAGGTTTTGTAACTCAGAGTTCAAGTATCTTGGGGCCAAAGTGGGTAGAATATCGGCTTAGGTTCAATCCTGGAGTGGAGGGGGCTGGAAGATAGAAAGGAAATAGAAGGAAAGCAAGGGACCGGCTGGAAGGAGGAGGGAGGGAAGGGAGGAGGGAGGGAGGGAGAGAGGGAGGGAGAGAGGGAAGAAAGGAAGAAGGGAGGAAGGTGAAGTATGGGGGGATGGCACATGAACAGGACTCCCTCAAAAAGAATGACTTTGAAGTCAATACCAGTGGGATTTTCCCAGAATCCTTATTGTTTATCTTTGTTTTTCTTTCCTGCTTGGAAGAAATGGTTTTATACCTGCCCTATTGGAGACTAAACAGAACCATGGCTTTCAAACCACAACCCACCAAACCAATTTTAAATTCTTTGGAGAGGTTGATTGTTTTTCTGACCATTTTCCTCCCTCCTTCTGGGGAGGTAGAGTCCTCTTCTTCATTCTCCCCTTACCACCCGACAGAAGCTTCACCAACAGCCACAGAATCTGGAATTTAAACATGGGCCTTTGCAAGTACATGGGTTTCTTGCCTGGAATTTTAGAATCCTGGTCTCAGTCTCTTCTCCTATTTGTTGCTGTGATGAAGTATCATGATTCAAAGGCAACGTAGGCAAGAGGGTTTATTTTAGCTTACAGTTCAACTGACACATCCATAATTGGGATGCTGCTGCCTAACCCCCATTTCTCCATTTGTGCTCTCAAACTTTGAGTGCAGGCTGCTGTTTAAACCCCTGCATCTTAGTCCCATCCCCAGCTGCTGCTACAATGGAGTATTGCCTGTGTAATTCGTATAGAAGAGAAGCTTCTTTGGTTGACAGTTTGGGAAGCTAGGAAGCCTGTGAGCACGGTGCTCAGCCAATGGCATGGGCTATCTTGCTGCATAATAATGTAACAGAGGTCATCACACAGAAAGATGAACAAGTCTGTCATCTCTAGTTTCCTTCCCTCTCCTTGAAGTCACCAATGACTATGTCAAAGCCTCACTCTCTGAAGTCATCTAATTCCAGTTACCTCCCAAAGATTCCACCTACAAGTGTCATGAGCAGATTTCTAGACTAAGTCTCCAATACAAGAATTTTGAAGGCCATAGTTAACCCTTGGCATCATAGAAGATTAATCAATAAGGCCTAAGTCATATCAACTGAAGATATCCCATAACATAATATGAAGGGCAGCAAAGTCCAACTCTTGCCAAAGATGAAATCAACTTACCTCTGACTCTCAAGACCTGAACTCAGCTTGGGCAGCAGAAATGAAAAAGGGAGATATGGCTGTGGCCAAGGTTTCTAGAACCTTCTTAAATCTTGCTTGTGGGCAGAGAGAGGGCTGACCACCAACAGAGTTGCCAAGTTGCTACTGAGCCATGGTGAAAAAAGCCTTGCCACTCTGTAGACAAGAGAAGAAAAGTGACAAGGCTTTTACTCTGCTGCAGGAAGAACAATCGCCTGCATAGGATGCTGGGCTGCTTGGGGTGGGGATGGAGGTCTTCTTTCATTTGCATAGGAACAGAGTAAGAGACTGTCCTGCATTCTCAGCCATGCCAATGAGGGCAAATCTGATTGGTCAGTGTACAGTCCTAGCCTGAGATAGCTTACAGGAACCAATGCAGTTAGCAGTTGATTGCCCACAACTCTGCCAGAGGAAGTTCAGTTTCCTGTCTCAGGGATGTTTTCTGAACCAAGCTGGCTTTGAAGACCAGCTCCATTTCTGGTCTCAGTTAAAGCCCTTCTTCCACACATAGCACATACTCATATGCTTCAGATACATCTTTGGGGTATGTGTGTGTATGGTGGGACCTCACTTGTAACCAGCAACAAACAAGTTCTATGTCACTGAGCTGTCTCCACCCCCTCCCTTTTTCCTTTTTCTCCTTTTCCTTTTTCTTTTTTTTAACAGGATCTCATTAATTTACCCTGGCTGGCCTTGAAGTAACCTTGTAGCTCAATCAGGCTTTAAACTTGTGTTCCTCCTGCTTCAGCCTCCTCGATAGAATGCATAACAAGCCTATGCTACCAGGCCAGTCCAAATATACACTTTTATAATCAACCTTATCGCTTCTAATGTCCTTGGGGCATATTTCAAAGGTTAATCATTTTTTTAATTAAAAAATTCTTTTAATCAAATAAACTCATTACACTGAATATTCAAGCAAACCCTGCCAACTCACATTGCAAATGGTCTCTTTAAAGGTCGATTCGCAGACAGGCAAAAATGACTCAGCCTCTGATTCCCACCCCTTGAACACAGCTCCTCACGTTATGGTAACCTCCAGCCATAAGATTATTTTGTTGCTACTTCATAACTGTGATTTTTGCTAGTATTACAAATTGTAATATAAATATCTGATATGCAGGCTATCTGATGTGCACCTCCCAAGGGGGAGGTCTCAACCCACAGGATGAGAACCCCTGGCTCCTTGATTAAAGGTGCCTGCCTCTAAAGCTGACACCATGAGCTCCATCCCAGAACCCACATGGTGGAAGGAGAGAACCGACTTTTACAAAGTACACTCTGACCTCCAAACACACACAATTTTATTTTGTGGGGTTTGGGCCAAGAGTCCATTTGAAAACCCACACATCAAACATGGAAATTTGTAGGAAGTATTTGATGGATTGCTCCAAGGCTGGACCCACTCAGCTACACCCTATGCTCCAGATGCTCCAGTCAGCTTACCTGGATTCATAGGCTACCTGAGGACCAAAATTACCATGAGCATCTTCTCTACTTCCTGAGAGCATTGAGGTGAAGGGGAACCCTCCCCCACTGCACCTTCTGAAGCTTTACTGGAATGAAGCAGTAATAAATACACTCGATTGAGGAAGAGGCTTATAAATGTGTGAATGTGAAAAGAAAAAAAGAGGAGAGGAAATCACATCATGTTTGAAGGTCACCAGAGCATGAGTGCGGATCTAACATGACTTAGGAACCTATAGACTCCTTTCTTCCATAGGGGAACTAAAAATGGGGAAAGTAAATAGCTCTCCTCAAACCCCATGGGCCTATTAAACAGGCAATAGCCCGGGACAAACTCTGACACCCAGGACACACATGGCTTGTAAGTGATTCTCTGTGGAATGGAAGTAGAAGCAGCCATGGGTGACAAATAGAAGTCTGTCCAGGTGTGTCGGCAGATTGCACTCATCCTGTGAAATGAGTTCAGGTAACAGAGACTTGGGGAAGGGAGTAGAGCAATTGCTGCCTCCTAGGTGGGTCCAGCCTTAGGACAGATAAGAGAATTTCACAGAAAAGCTCTACTTGTACTTGAAGCCTGGGCACGCGGCTGGGGTGCTAAGGACGACCAAGGTCAGAAGGACCTTGACACTGAGCCTGCTTTTTAAAAGCTTTTTCATTTGCTTTAAATCAAATTACTCAGCATCTCCAAACAAAACAAAACAAAATCCCACTATCTTTTCAGGTTCTCATATTCTGAGCCCCTAGCACAATCCAGGGCAGTACCAAAGTCAGCCAGGGCAGGCCACAAGCTCAAAGGGGACTGATCTAATCTGGTCCTTCCAGGCTCCAGGATCCCCTCCCCTATGCCTCTTTCTCTCAACCAGTTTTTCAGGCAGTTTGAAATCCCTCCTAAAATGGGAGCAGAGGGATGGGAAGGACACAGCTACCCAGGACCACGAACTGCCCAGGCCTCTAAACTGAGACATCTCGAAACAAATACAGACATGCTCATATCTTCTGCCTTAGGAGAATCCACTCCACTGTGCCCTGGCCCTTTCGCTTGTTACCACCCAAAAGCACACAACCAACCCAAACTGGTCACATTGTCTTAGAAAGGGTCTTTCCCTTTAGAGCTAACCAAGGAAAGTGGGTAGAGCTTAGAATCGCTCCTGGCCAAAATACCCTTGCCAGTCCTGCCCCTATTCTGCTCACAGAATGGTAAGGTGACATTCACTCCACACTGAGAATAAGCATGGGAGTTGCTCATGAGTCTTCTCATTGCCCATAGTGGAGCCATCGGCTAATACATAGAAAACAATTGAATTCAATCCCTTCCATGGTCCACTGCACTAGTCCAAGCCACGCCCACTCTCATCTGGATCCCTGCAATCCTGTCAATCACCCAGAGCCCATCCCTGGGGAGAGTCCTCATCACTGCACTACTGTCATCATCTTGAAATTTTAATATTGCAACGGGACACGTCATTTTTTTTTTTTTTTTTTTTTTTTTTTTTTTTTTTTTTTTTTTTTTTTTTTTTTGCACAAGGGCCTGCAAACTATGTGGCTGGCCCTACTGGTGGTTTCTACTAAAGCAGAAGACCCATGAGGATGGGTCCTGTGGCTTTTTCAATACACAGATGAGCACAGAATCTGCTCAGGTTCTTTATCCAGGCCTGGCCATGATGCAACCAGAACAAAGTTTGTGCTGCCTGTTACTGAATATTTAAGCTTTATTGGGAGGGCCAGGGACTGGAGTAGACTCTGGTAACACTTTTAGCCCTGCCTTCACACTTCTTCTCAAGCCAGCACCGTTACTGAGAATGAGGCAGTCCATCAGCAGCATCCAAGCCTGTCCCTCTGGTCTGGTGCTCCCACAGTTATCTTTCTGGACATCTGGACCTAGGTACTAACCAGTCAGCTCTTTGTACTCCTCCAGGTGCTGCCTGGGCAGAAGAGTTAGAACAAACAAACCATTAATTATGCATGTATGCAGATTAGCTCAGAACAAGCCAACCATTAGCTGTACAGAGGTGCTTGCTCCTTTCTGTAGCGTGAAATACAGGCTGCCCCAAACTGCCCTCCCATCCCCCACCGATGCCAGAAAATACATCCAGTCCCTGGTGTGGGGCATTTCATCTTGGGATTTGCAAACCCTACAGTGGTTTTTGAAAGCAACACATGTTCAGCTGAGCCTCGTTTCACATTTTGAATTTGAGAATATTCCTAAACCAGCAATGAGTGAAATAATTCTCTCATGATGTACAGCAGCAGCCTCCAAGGCTCCCAGACAGCCTTTTGACTGAAGGAAGATGACCACACTCTGTGGTGTACTGTGCTGCCATGAGGTTCTCCCCAACTGTGTAGAAAATGACTCCAGGATCTACTGCCTGCTGCATCTATAGCACTTCCGGTATCCTAAGGTCCATCAGGATGCAACCCATTAGAAGTTGAGATCATGTATGCCCTTGTTCTGGCTAGGGTCATACTGACTTCTACTATAGGACCTCCAGACCTCTCCAGGGTCCAGGAAGCCACCAGGTTCACAGCAGAGCGCCCAGGGGTCTACGGACCAACTTGGCTTCCAAGGACAGTGCTATGCCTTTTATGGTCCTTAAATGTTTTTGCTGCAGCTTCGCTAGCACCTGGCAGGGTGCCTGGCATCTAGTAGGAGCTTAATAAATATTTCTTGAGTGAATACATAAATTCATCTAATCATTCTGTGACTAAATGGGTTTTGAATGGGTATTGCCAGGCTCTTTACTATGCAAATACAGGTGTTTAAGATTCTGCATCTTGATGAGCTGCAAATGGGCTGACAGAAATCCCTGCATTCAGGACTGCCTATATAATTTGCAGGTCCAGATGTAAAATGAAGATCCTGGGTTCCAGGCTCAGAATACAGACCCAAAAGATTTTAAATCAACCATCCCTCCCCTATCACGGTCAGGTTTGAGTTGTCACTGTTTGGTGCTAATTATTGTTTAATATTGCCTTCTGTTGTGCCTGGGAACATCCTGAAACTGCATACAAGGATCTTGGGCTCGCAACTAAGTCTGTTTCTCCCTGTGTTCACTCCCAGTTCCTCATCAGAAATGAAGGGTAACCTGGCTAGTAGACAGAGGTAGGACAGGCCTGACAGCCCACCCCAAGAATTCTGGGAAGTGGAGAATTAAGAGGATGCTGGCTAGCCAATAGTGGGGTCCCCAGTGACTCCAAGCTCCAAGTCCCTAGACATAGTTAACAATGCACACAACTGGTAGAATTGCTTAGACTTTCAAGATATCATGTCAGGTACCGGACCTCCAGATCACAGGCCCGAGTGACTGACACTGGCCTCACACCTCTATGGGATGTGAACTTCTCTCCAACTCTGCACTGTTTGGTTCACAGACACTCCACAAACACAGCAGGTGAGTCCCAGGGCTGGCTGGAGCATAGATGGAAGCTTCTCTCTTTCTCTCCACAGGGGCTGTGAGGGCCTCCAGTGTCTTCCCCATCCTCAGCGTCACTCTGCTGTTTTTCGGGGGACTCTGCGTGGCTGCGAGCGAGTTCCACCGAAGCAGGCACAGTGTTATCCTCAGCGCAGGCATCTTCTTCGTCTCTGCAGGTGAGTGTCTTGTCTTGAGATCTAACCCGACAACAAAACAAAGCCAGAGCAACACTGATGGTGGACGATCAGACCATGTGCAGCTGAGGATTCCATTAGACAATAAGAGGCCCAGATACTAACCAAAGTTGCTACAAAGACAATACAAGGAAGAGACACAATGTCAGAGGGACAAGGACACAGATTAACCAAAGGGCAGCCAAGACTACAGAGGCTGAGTCACCATTCCAGGCCAGCCTGGACTACATAGTAAAACCCTAAAGAAAGAGAGGGTGGGAGGAAGGAGGGAAGAAGGAGGGGACAAGAGAAAAAGAGAGAAGGAGGGAAGAGGGAGAGAAGAGATACAGGGATGGAGAAGGGTTAAGAAGAGCTTTGAGATGCCTGCTTACTAGTCAATTGCTGTTCACAAGCTTTCAAGCTTTCAAGTCCCCATATCCTCCCAAGCATCTCTATAGAGAGCAAAGGCAATAGTCTCAGATGTCCATAGGGAAAACCTGGTCATCCATCCACACCAGCTGAGCAGGAGGAAGTTCAGGATGAGATGAGAGACTATTGTCTTCGTTTGGGTTTTATTGCTGTGAAGAGACACCATAACCAAGACAACTCTTATAAAGGCAAACATTTCATTGGAGCTGGCTTACATTTCCCAAGGTTTAGTCCATTATGGTCATGTTAGGAAGCATGGCAGCATGCAGGCAGACTTGGTGCTGGAGGAGCTGAGAGTTCTACATCTTGATTGGAAGGCAGCCAGGGGGAGGATCTCTTCTGAAGGCAGCCAGGAGGCGGGGACTCTTCCTCACTGGGTGGCCTGTCTACACAGTGACACACTTCTTCCAACAAAGCCACACCTATCCCAACAAGGCCACACCTCCTAATAGTGCCACCTTCCCATGGACCAAGCATATTCAAACACAACTACCTTCAGAAATGTGTCCTATTTTGCTATCTTCCCTCCCCACCACCACCACCACCCCTCCTGCTCCTCTGTCCTCTTCTTCCTCTCCTTCTTCTGGGTTTCCACACTTCCTTTCGTGTCTTTGTCATCCCTTCCCATCCCTCCCTGCTCCAGACAGGTCAATGCCAAGGAGATGAAACACTTTAGAGACGCATAGAACAAGGGAAGTTGACTCCTCACTTTTCTCATCGTTACAACAAAGCATCTGACAAAATCTGCCTAGGGGAGGAAGGGTTTCTTTTGGCTCACAGTTTAAGTGTACCGTCTGTCATGGTGAAGAAAGCAGCAGGAACATAAGGCAGCTGGTCCCATTGCCCACAGTCAGGAAGCAGAGAGAGACGAGGGGGTGTTTAGCTTGTTTACTTACCTACTTTCTTCATTTTATTCAATCCAGGACCCCAGACCACAGGAGGATGCCGTCCACATTTAGAGTGGCTCTTCCCACCTTAATCAATACAGCCTCAAGTGTCCCTCACAGATAGTGCTCAGCTTTCCTCTTAGAAGATTCCAGATACTGTCAAGTTGACAGTTATTATTAAGCACCATAGCAGGAGGCTGGGGGAGAGGGAGGGAAGACAGCTTTCGTGCTGACCTTCAAACTGCTATTCAGTGGTCCTCTTTTACTCATAGGGATACTTTTCAAGGACCATAGTGGATCCTGAAACCAAAGAGTAGTGCCAAATCCTATACGCACTGTGTTCACTCTGTAAAAATACACACATGAAAGTATACCGTACACCTTAGATACAATAAGAACTTAATAAATATTAAAAATAGAAGAATCATAATAAACTGTAACAAGGCTATTTAAAGCATATGAACTGCTTCTTTCTGGAATTTCCTTGCATTATTTCCAGACCAAAGTTGTCTTTAATAAGTGACATTTTGAAATTTGAGTTCTTGCTCCACCTGTGTGGCCTTAGGAACTACCCCCAACCTGCTGGTACCCTGGCTTCCTCACCTCTAACATAGCAAAGAGCAATGGTTTCCATTTCACAGAGATGCTGGAAGGACACTGGAGGTACAAAACATGATATTATTTTCTACTATTGGAAAAATAGCAACAGGACATTCCTCAAGCATGAAGCCCAGCATCCTGGTCCCCTATCAGGCCTTGCACAGGCTCTTTCTCACAGTTTCCTCTTCTACAGAGTGAGTTGGACAGACAGACTCCCACTCTCAACCTCAGAGAGCCCATTCAAGTTACAGACCAGGGAGAAAGGCCTGTCCTTATTCGGGAGACAGGTCAGCCGGAGGTAGCTCTGGCTTCTGGCTGTGCTCTGTGGTGACAGGCATTAACTAGAAAACCCAGAGGCTTAGCTGCTTTTGAGGGATGCCCCTCTCACTGTTAGCCCTGTCCTCACTCTGGCTGACCAACCAGGAGAATCTGCACCAGTGTTGTGCTGATGTGACAATTTACAAAGAGCAAGATAAGATCATTATTTTGTCCCCCCGGGGGACTGTTAGGGGAAAGTGTCATCAGCTACTTTCTTTGCATGGAAGTATTGTGAGGGATGACAGTTAGGTTAGATGCAGCAGACTATGAGAGCCCTAAGGGAATACTTGTCTAGGATTAGAGCCCCTCCCCCTCCCTCTAGAGCCCCAAGAGCCTCAAATTTTCCACTTATAAAATGACAATATTGGAAGACCCCATGTTCCTCAAGGCCCTTTAAGTGCTAAAGTGTATGGCTTTTATTGAGCACTTCCTGTGTCCTAGGCCTGATAACAAGGTCCAAATGCTTGAGCTCTGAAGCCAGGCTACCCAGTGCTAATCTCCCCTCTTCTATGTCCTCATTGTAGAGCATCAGGTAAGTCACTAAACGGCTCTGTGCCCTCCCTCCTAAAAGGCCCAGGTTATAACGATTTTGCCTCTGGAGGCTGTTTAAAGGATTAGATGAGTTGGTACACATAACTGAGTTCAAAACTGTGGCTAGCACCCAGTATGGCTCAACATAAGGTAACTGTTATGTGCTTTGTGTGTTTAATGTGCACATCAATTCTATTCATTCATTCATTCACTCATTCATTCAACAAACACCCTGTGTTCTTGCTTTGGGTCAAGCTCTGGGCTAGAAGCTGGAACAATAGCAATGAGCAAGTGTCTTGTCCCTAAGAGCCTCATTACTGAAATCTCAACCCACCATGGCTAAGAGTCTTGGGTTCAGATTCTGCTTTGATCATTTCCTAACTTGTGTGGACATGGAAACTCACTAATCCATGTTATCCCCCAATCTATAGAAGGGAATACACTGAACTGGTGAAGGAGAGACTCGTAGCTAGGAGCAAGGAGCTGAGTGGTACTGCTTTTGCTTAGCATGCTTGTTGCCTTGGGTACTATCACCAGCACCATAAAATAAATAAGACAAGTCACTTAAGACACTACTCAGTGTGTGCCTTATAATAAATGCCCCATGAATGACTGATAATTTACCTGGCTTCCTGCCTATTTAAACTAGTTGGACATTTGAGCATCACCATGAACTTTCCTACCTTGCCCTTCCCTTCCCCCCCAGAAAAGCCCTCTTTTCTGGGACTTTCTAAACCTTGTCACACATATTTCCCTGCTGTCAGAGGGGAGAGAGAGAACATGGCCCTGGGCACTCAGGGCATCGCAGAAGCATCAGTGAGCTGAAGTCTCTTTGAAGTCAGTTTCCCACTTAACTGAAAAATTCATGTGAATTCTGCTTTTTCCTCCTTATTATATCCATGTTCATTTTAATATAAAAGAATGTGTCTTCCACTAATCATCCAGGCAAATTGACACTTGGGGGAAAGAAGCCAGTTTTTATCCTGGGGAGGGGTGGAGAGATGGCACAGCCTGACAGAGCCAGATCTGTCATCTCTTGTATCAGGGGTATCTCAATGATCAGAACCTGCTGCCTACCTGAGAAAGCCTGTGCCAGGAAAGGCCAGGACAGAACATGGGGTAGAAGGAGAACTTGGCCTTTCCCTGCCAGGGCCGAGTCCTAGATTGAGTATGACCAGAGTCATATGCAAATTATTTGTAAGACCTCACACATAGGCATCAGCCAATCAGAATGATGGCACTGAGGCCACCATTTGCTTGGCAAAGCTTTGTTTTCTATCTTAAGGTTTATTTTATTTTTATTTATGTGTGTTGGGGGTAGGGTGCCTGCAGAGGTCAGAAGAGGACATGGGATCCCCTAGAGCTGAAGTTACAGGCAGCTCTAAGCCACCAGACATAGGTGCTAGGAACTGAACTCCGGTCCTCTGAAAGATCAGCAAGCTATTTCTGTAGCCTCTAGACAGAGCTTTAAGATAACCCTTTAGGGCTGGAGAGATGGCTCAGCGGCTAAGAGCACTGACTTCTCTTCTGAAGGTCCTGAATTCAAATCCCAGCAGCCACATGATGGCTCACAACCACCTGTAATGAGATCTGATGCCCTCTTCTGGTGTGTCTGAAGACAGCTACAGTGTACTTACATATAATAATAAATAAGATAACCCTTTAGTTGTACAATCTTGGGAATATCAAATGCACAGGACATTCGAGGAGTGAAGGGAGGACTCAACAGAGAGGCTCCAGGAAAGTTTGCTCGTCACCTGGTACTGCGGTCTGCAAAGAGGGACAGACACCTGACAGGTAGTGAAACTTTTAGATGCAAGGAGATGCCAGCTGGTACACCAACTCCCTCAGTCACTGTTGGCAGCAAGCCTGAGCCCCTGACATAAAGATACAAAAAGAGATGTTTTGGAGCAATACTGTGAGTCAGGCAAGTGAGGGTGAGTAGGAACCTGAGTACTGCTCCTTCTCACCATTGCCTAGGGAATCAGTTCCTCTCCTAGGGGGTGAGCAGAGCTGGTTATTCCCAACGTAGCCTGTTGCCACTTGAGGAAAGTAGGTATATTAATAAGCCAAGGCTCTCTAGAGAAACACAATGGCATGGGGCAATATGGGGTTAGCTTATACCCAAAAGAGGTAAATAATCCAGTAACATTTGCATGCTAGAAAAGCAGAAAGCCTTTGCATTGCTCAGTCCAAGGGGCCAGAAGCCTCTCTAGTCCCAATCTGTGCTGAAGGCCTAGAAACTCCCTGGAAAGCTCCAGGGTTAAGTCTGTGTTGAAAGGCTCTAAGAAGCTGAGGTCCACTGCCCAGGAACCATGGCAACAGCAACAGATAGAGTAGCTTTAGGTGGAGTTTGCATGCATGGTGTTTGACTGGGTCCTTCTCCTTCCCCTCCAGTCAATTAGATGGCATCCATAAAATTCAGGCCAATGGTCAAGTTGATAACCAAGAGGTAGGAATGAGTCTTCAGGGTTAAGAGCTTTGTGTACTCTAATTCCTGGTACGCTAGTATCAGCTGACCTAAAGTGTATCTTATTCTCTGCAGAAAATAAAAAGACTTGGAGGTCATGGGTGTGGCTCAGTGGTAGAATATTAGCTTAGTCCATACAAAGCTCTGGGTTCCCTTCATAGCACTGAGCTCCCTTGCCCCCCAGAAAGATTTAAGTGCTCTTCCTTCCTCCAGGGGTTCATTCACCTCTGGACTACAGCTGCACCCTGTGTGTGTCCATTGGGTTCTCATCAGCTGTATTAGTCAGGGTTCTCTACAGTCACAGAACTTATGGTAGTCTCTATGTAGTAAAGGAATTTATTGATGACTTACAGTCTGTAGTCCAACTCCCAACGATCAACTCCCAACAATGGTTAGCAGCAGCTGTGAATGGAAGTCCAAGGATCCAGCAGTTGCTCAGTCCCACAAGGCAAGCAGGTGAAGCAGAGAGGGCTTTCCTTCTTCCAATGTCCTTATATAGGTCTCCAGCAAAAGATGTGGCCCAGATTAAAGGTGTGTGCCACCACACCTTTAATCCCACATGACCTTGCTTGAACTTGATCTTCCCATCTTAATCTTCTAGGATTCATAGACACTATGCCACCACACCTTTGATCCCAGATGATCTTGAACTCATAGATCTTTCTATCTTAATCCTCTGGGATTCATAGCCACTATGCCTCAAGATCTCCATGCCAAGATTCAGATCGGAAACTTGTATCTCTCATCTTCCAGAGTAGGGGCAGGTGAGCCTTCTAATTCTGGATTGTAGTTCATTTCAGATATAGTCAAGTTGACAACCAGGAATAGCCACTACATCAGCATTTCCAACTCCATATATCTAGCACGCTCTATTCCCTAGCTGGTCCTCCCTGCTGCTCAGGATATCACCAGCCTCACCAGTATCCAGGCTACACCCTTGCAAGTCAATTCTCTGTCCCTTCTCTCACACTTCGTGGTCCACAGCTTTCCCTCTCCTGTCAGCTATCAGGATCCAGCTCAAATGCCACCAAAACTTCAAAGGAGGGTCTCTCTTCTCTCTCTCTCTCTCTCTCTCTCCCTCTCTCTCTCTCTCTCTCTCTCTCTCTCTCTCTCTCTCTCTCTCTCTCTCTCTCCCTCTCTTTCTCCCTCCCTCCCCTCTCATCCCCCCTCTCTCAGTCATCTCATATGCATCTCTGATGGGGTCCTTGTTGCATTATGCTCTCATTACATTTCCATGTCAGTCTCTCCAGCTACAGGTGAGAAAGTCAAGGCCATATCTTGTTCATTTTGCCATTCTTGTGAGTTAAGTGTCAAGATTAAGTGGTGATGGAATGGGTTATTTCGAAGGGAAACCCAAGTGCATTCTGGGTTCTCCGGTACTTGCTATAAGTAGTCTTCTTAAAGAAGACGAAGTCTTCTTTAGCTGACAGTGCCCTGCCCAGGATTGAGTATCAGAATTCTTCATTTCCTAACAGACAATCTTTGTAGGAAGAGCTCAGCTGTGAGGTTCCCTAGCCCTAATCCATTGCCTCTTCTCCCTGCTACCTTCACACGTTCTAGCAGTATCTTAACACTAAAAATGGCCATTGCCTCTGAGGTTTTATGGAATGTGTGTTTTATTTTCTCTTTCTCTCAGGGCTAAGCAACATCATCGGCATCATAGTTTATATCTCAGCCAATGCTGGAGACCCTGGGCAGAGGGACTCTAAAAAGAGCTATTCCTATGGCTGGTCCTTTTATTTTGGAGCCTTCTCTTTCATCATCGCAGAAATTGTGGGCGTGGTCGCCGTGCACATCTATATTGAGAAGCATCAGCAGTTGCGCGCCAGATCCCATTCAGAGCTCCTGAAGAAGTCTACATTTGCTCGCCTGCCGCCCTACAGGTATAGATTCCGAAGACGGTCAAGTTCTCGCTCCACTGAACCTAGATCCCGAGACCTGTCTCCCATCAGCAAAGGCTTCCACACCATCCCTTCCACCGACATCTCCATGTTCACCCTCTCCCGGGACCCCTCTAAGCTTACCATGGGGACCCTTCTCAACTCTGACCGGGACCATGCTTTTCTACAATTCCACAACTCCACACCCAAAGAGTACAAAGAGTCGTTGCATAACAATCCGGCCAACAGACGTACCACGCCTGTCTGAGCTGACCTCTGACCTCTGCCCCACTGCCCAGCACAGCCTTGGGGGAAGTGTACACAGATGTCGCTAAGGTTGCATGGCATGGTCCTCGTGATGGTATCACTTCTTACAAAGAACGAAACCAAATGGACTCAGCCCCCTCCCACAGTGGTCCCTCATCCCCAGGCCTTACCCCTTCCACCTCCCCCGACTTTTCTCGCTGGTCCCTTAATGTTACCCCTCTCTGTGTATCTGTGCCAAGTGTTTTCTTTTCTTCCTTCTTCGCTGGAAGGACCACGACATTTTTCCCTCCTTGGGAAAGGACTTGACTAAAGTCGAAGGTGCAGTCATAGCAGTGGGGGATTTCCAACTCCCCTGTCAGTTGTATGCATAGCTGTTCCCATTGTCCACCCACACAAACTCTCCGTGAAACCCACCACACAGGTGGCCCTGAGAGAGGCATTCACCTTTAAGTGTTAGAAAAACATGACCAGAAATCAGATGTCAGTGCCCCGAAGCAGCTCATGTAATAAGCACTCGTGTTATTAAAGGTTTTTGCCTTGTAACCAATGGAGCTAGGGGTGTTTGGTTTTGTTTTCTGAGTATTCCCTACACAAACTTGCTCTCCCACCATCAGCAGCCCAGCCCAGGTCTCTCTTAGAACCACACTTTTCTCTTCCTCTCTCCAGCCATGAGGGATGATTTCCCCTTTTACTTGAGGCCCTTGAGATCTCTGTAGCCTTTTCCTGCCACTTGTACCTCTGGCAGCTCCTGGGGGAGTGAGGGTGCCAGCCATTCAAGATCTAACTCTGATGTTTAAAGCTCTTGGCCTCCAAACCTCAGCCTCCTCATCTGAAATAGAAGTGTGAGGCTTAAGGTCTGTATGTGTAATGATTAGTAATTTAAAATTATTTACGTACAGTTTTTAGACAGGGTCTCATGGTGTCAGGCTGGCCTCAAACCTGCTGTGTATCAAAGGATGCCTTTAAAATTCCTAAGTCTCTTGCCTCCACCTCCTAAGTTCTGGGACCACAGGCATGCACTACCACATTTAGTCTGAATGTGGTACTGAAAACTGGGCATGCTAGATAGGGACTCTATCAAAATCCCCAGAGTCCAGGAATGAGAGAGAGAGAGAGAGAGAGAGAGAGAGAGAGAGAGAGA
>NW_022196904.1:111830388-111858754 GCF_008632895.1 Mastomys coucha
GAGAGAGAGATTCTAGTGTGTCTTGCCCTAGGCATTTTTTTTTTCTCATAGCTTTAGAGCATTGCTTCTCAACCTGTGGGTTGCAACCCCTCTGAGGGTCAAACATCCCTTTCACAGAGGTCACATATCAGACATCCTGCACATCAGATATTTACATCCTGATTCATATCAGAAGCAAAGTTGTAGTTATGAGGTAGCAATGGAAATAATCTTATGGTCAGGTATCACCACACCATGAGGAATTGCATTAAAGAGTCACAGTGGTAGGAAGGTTGAGAACCACTGCTCTAGAGTCTGAGACATCCGAGGCCAAGGTGTCTGTAAATTTGGCTCTAGGCCAGAACTCTCATCCTGGCTTGTAGACAGCTTCCTCCTTGTTGTGCCCTCTTGTGGTGTGTTGGGGGTGGGATCTCTTTTATTCTTATAAACTACTAATGTCATCGTGGGGTGGGTGGCATACCCACGACCTCATTAACCCCACGGACCTTCCCGAGGTTTTGCTTTCATATATCTCATCTCACTTGGATTTAAGGCTTCAACACATAAATCTGAAGAGGCCATGGCACACCACACTGGAGAAAACATTATAAAAGCCGGTGGAAGTGACTCTGTATGAAGGGAGGGAAGGGTGTTCTTATGCAGGCTCTGGGGCCTTTAAGAGTTGTGAGGGCGGGGCTGACCAGATGGCTCAGGGGTAAGAGCACTGACTGCTCTTCCAAAGGTCCTGATTTCAAATCCCAACAGCCACATGATGGCTCACAACCACCCGTAATGAGATCTGATGCCCTCTTCTGGTATGTCTGAAGACAGCTACAGTGAATTATACCGGAGCAAGCAGGGCCAGAGCAAGCGGGGCCAGAGCGAGCCGGGCTGTCCTGAGTTCAATTCCCAGCAGCCACACACATGATGGCTCATGGCCATCTGTACAGCTGCAGTGTACTCATACACATAAATAAATAAATAAACAAACAAAAAAACAAAAAGAGCTGTGAAGGCACAACTAATGGCTATTTACGTTTTAAAAGCAGAAATGGTTTATCCTCTCTGCCAATAATGGTGTCATGGAGTGTTTTGGAGCACATATTCAGGCTTCACATTTCCACAGAACTTGCTCATCTAGGATGCAGCTCCAGAGGGAGGCAGGGTCATTGTTCTAAGTGCTTACACTTGGCAGCCCAGACACCCAGGGCCATACACCTGTTAAAAAAGACAAAGGTTCATCCTCCCAGGAGCCCCATAAAGACGATATTGCTAATATCATCACGGGCCAATGAGGCAAGTAAAGCAAGAGAGGGTAAGAGACTTGCCAAGATTCCTTCCAATGGTGTGATCAAAGTCCCAACAACTTAGGCACTTACTCTGTGAATGTCAGTATAAAATGCACACTGTCAGTGGGATGAGATGGGGAAATGGCTTAGCGGGTAAACGTGCTTGCCGCTAAGCCTGATGAGCAGAGTTTGACCCCAGGACCTAAAAGGACAACATAGCGGGTGTAAGCACATGCACCCCCATCCCCACCCCTACCCCAGTAAATAAATGTTTAAAATAGTGCACACTGGAAACAATTTTATTCGAAGCTTAGCAGCTGTCATATGCAGCTGACATGCATCTCCAATTATCTCTTTAATTATCAAAATATCCTCATGTTCTAGAAATCGCTTTTTCCATTTGAGTAGGTGAAAAAGTAGAGACTTGAGGTGTGTAAGGTATCCTGGGCGCAATTAAGCAGAGTCACATTTGTAGCTAGGCCTTCCTACATGAGGCAGGGTCCCCTTCTCTGCCAGCACTTTTCAAACCTCAGCCACCTGAGCACCAGCTTTAGGAGATGGTTCCTACCCCCATAACTCAACGACTATATACCTAATGTTTTCTTTAAATAAATTCGGTTTTTCTCTCCTGAAACAGATTTTGGGAGACATTTATACATAGCTTATCTACTAGAAAGTGGAATTAATTCAAATAAGCAAACAGTAAGTGGGAAAAGTACAACAAAAATAAAATAGTAGTGCTGTCTTCTAGCTGTTGCTGGCCCTGCAGCTACCCTTTATCAAAAGCCAAATTCTGGGGGCAGTGAGGAGAGCTTAGCTGGGGAAGCTGCCTCTTCCCTTGGCTTAATCAGCAGGAACAGGAAAGAGGAGGAGGAAGGAGTCTCACTTGGTGATGCGACGCTTTGATAGGGGACCAGCTCCCTCTACATGTGGGCTGCCGTCAGCCTTGGGGAGGAAAGGATCCAGTGAATGGATCGTGTAGATGACACACACTATGAGGAGGGGACAGCAGTTCCAGGCCACCCTAAGAACCAAGAGTTGATCAAGATCGGGGAATCTGGGTCAGTGGTGCCCTAGGTGGGTACTGGCCCACAACATCAACATAAAGCTATTGTGCAAACGCTAGAGAGCTGGAGGAGAAATATCGGCCCGTTTCTCCTGGAAGGACACTTTGTGCCACCCAGGCTGCTCCGGGCAAAGGTTTTTGCACCAGGGGCTCAACTGCCCAGCATCAAGTATGCATTAAGAGCATCCCCAGGTTGTAGTCAGGATTCTGGTCAATCCTCATCATCAGAATCCCCGTGTAAGGGGCTGAGGAGATGGCTCAGTCAGTAAAGTGCTTGCTGTTCACTGGAGTTCAATCTCCAGAGCAAAGGTGAAACCTCCAAGCGCAGAGGCACTCACCAACAAGCACAGGAGAGGAGATCTTCCTGAAGATCACTAGTCAGCCAGCCTAGTCAAATGGCAAGCCTCAAAACACAAGGTAGATGGAAGACTCCTGAGAAACAACAAAAGGAGTTGCTCTCTGACTTCCACATGTATGTACACACATGGGCATGAACACTCCCATATATGTGCAAATACACTCGCACAAACACTCATACTCACACACACCCTTCCCCTCCTGCACCAGTCCTCCAGCCTCCATGTCAATCACCATGTTAGAAATGGCATTTACTTTGTCCCATTGAGTCCTAACCTTTGAGGCAGTTATTAAACCATTGGATAAAGTTGAACTAATAAAATCCATAGCAACACAGAAGCATGACCCATGCCTGCCTGACCCCAGAGTCTATGCAACAGCCATCACAGAGATTTCCCGGGGGCTCCATCCTGTGGAGCTCCGTCTCTCCTCTGCCAAACCTGGGTCCTTTCCCAATTCACCATTTCCAGAGCAGCAACATTCTTCTGCTAACCTCAGAACCAGAGCTGCTGGGCTTCTGGGCCATTTTTCAGCGTGCAGTCCTCTCCCTCGCCTTGAGAGCAGATCCTTTGTGCTTTCTTGAGGGGAGAGCTGGCATTTCCAGATATTCAAGCTCTACTCTACACAGCTGTATCTGCCCATGTTTGAACCCATGAGATCCTGAGTTGAATCCCCATTCCTAGAACCAGTTAACTGACCGACTAAACAATAAAATAAAAATAGGACCTGATTTGTTTTTAGGGTGATTGTAGTCATCAATCAGTTGGAAAAGAAATTGAAGTATTGTACCACCCACAGGAACTGTTCTCCACCTCCACTCTCAGAATGGAAATGGTGGAAGCAGGGGGATTGAGACAATCTTGGGCTACATAACAAGTACCCTGGCTATATCACACTGATTCCCAGTTCTTTGCCTTATTAATAAATCTTATCCCTGCTTTTGATGTCTTGGCTTCTCTTCCCCCAAACCTCCTCAGTCCAAGCCAAGACCAAGCCTCATACCTTCTGTGAAGTCTTTACTGCAGTCAGACCCCTGGCCACATAGTCTCCACTTCTTGTAGTCTTTGTCCTCTGGCACTTCTTCATCCCTTCATGTGGCTAGCATGTATTAGTTAACTTATTTATTTTTATTTATCTTACTTTACTGGGAGTGGGACTCTGCCCTATGTGGAAAGCAGGGGACAACTTGCAGGAGTCAGTTTGCTCCTTCCATCACTGTGGGTTCCAAGGACAGGTCTTGGGTCATCTTAACTGCAGTGTCTTTACCTGCGGAGCCATTTCATCAGCCAGCATTTATAAAGCATTTGCCGCCTACCAGAAGCATTTATCAAGCACCCACCACCTACCACACACGCATTTTAGTCCAAGATACATCAGAAACTCTAATCCATATTTTCTATTTTCAGAAGTTGAGAAGAGAGTTCTCAGGAAAATGTTGCTTTCCTCAATTGTCTCTGGATTCAGGTCCTTCGGGGCTTAGATCATAGAAGCAGCCATGATCTCAACAGCAATGACCTCTGTCCTCTATCACTCTCTGTCTGCCGAGGGAGACAGTGTTCAGGGAGCACAGCAATCTACATTGTTTAAAATGGTGCTCTGTTCCATTAAAGGAATACATACCAAATAAAGCATATATATATATAAAATCTTCCATGTTAGGGGGGTGACCAAGAAAAGAAAGTAATGCTAGAATCAGAACTAAAAATTAGTTATTCAGGGAGAAGAACAGAAGAGTCTAAGGGGTAGGACTGTGGTGAAGGCAAGCACTCTGAGACCAGGAGCTTGGAAGGAGTAAAACATAAAATAAAATCCAGGAAGCTGGGTCCAGGGGATGTGGGTTTGCAGGCATGTTGGCTTCTATGCCTTGAGTGCATTCATGTAATCTGAGGTCATTTGAGAGTCTTAATGAGGCACAATGGGTAAAGTAGTTGCTTGCTGTGTAAGTATGAGGACCTGAGCTGAGATCCCCGGCAGCCACACAAAAGTCAGGCATAGTGAAATAGGTCTGAATCTCCATGAGGACAGGTAGCCAGATCCTGCAGCTTTATTGAGCAGCCAGTCTAGCCAATGCATCAAGTCCCAGGTTCAGCGAGAGACTCTGTCTCAAAAGGTCAAGTAGAGAGGGCTGACAAGTTCACTGTAGGGGTAAAGGTGCTTGCTCCCAAAGCTGACGGCCTGAGTTTGTTCCCCAGAACCCACAGGTTAAAAGGAGAGAGCCAACTCCCGCAGATTGTCCTGACTTCCATATATGTGTTACGGCACCCATTACCCATGCAAGACCCCTACCCTCCTTCCCCTCTCATCACGAGCAACACACACACACACACATACATACACACGTACAAAAAAACTAGAATATTTTCTATTTTCTGGTAAGAGATATTCCCAGGAAAACACCCCTTCCCCCCACCATCTCTGAGTCCATCCCACTCAGGCCTAACTCATAGACGGTATCCTTGTTGTAAGTGGATAGCACTATGTGCTGGGCATGACTCTGCTCCCATCCACAGCTGACAAATCAAAGGACTGTGCCTGATCAAAGGCCCGATAAGCCATTCACTGGATGGCCAGTGGCCCGGAACTTAAAGCTTCACTACAAAAGATAAGCTGGACCAATCAAATGTTCTTTCCTGGGAACATTAACTAAGTTGCTAACTGGCTATAGGGAACAGAGAGGATTTGAGAGAGTCTGAAGGAAGAACATTAACTATGGATGAAGGGCAAGTTAAAATGATAAAGACCCACCTGGTAAAGAGAACAACTATGCTGTCAACCTCTCATTCGTGGGACAAAATACCCAAGTCATTAGTATGGCAAAATGTTGTGGTGATGGGACTGCAGCAGGGCACAGCTGCCCAGCTCATGGCCAGGAAGCAAGGGGACATAGAAGGCATTGGAGCCAAAGCTCAGCTTTCCAGTGCTCTATGATCTGCTTCCTCCAGCTAGGCTTCTCCTACTACATACCACCTCCCACTCCCCAATACACCATTGTATTGTGACTTCATCAAGGGACTGACTATAGGCTAGAGTCTTTGGCATCCAATTGTCTCTCAACTATTAGACCATCAGTTAGGCAACAGTCCTTAAGCATGTGAGACTTTGTAAGAGACAGTCGGGACAAACAGCATATGACAATCTGCCAGGTTTCAAAGGTGCTTAAGTAAATCCACATTTTCCTATGTTTAGAAGGATCATGCATTCCAACAGGCTGCTGGCCTATTCCCATACATGCCATACACTCCCATATTGCGACTTGCCCCCACCCCCGGGCTTGCCATCTCCCAATTCTAGTCCTTGATCAAGCTAAGTGAGTTTCTTATCTTTGCAGTTGATGCTTCCTCAACTTGAAATCTCCCCTCTCTGAATACTTGTCCCCTTGTCAACCTTCAGGTCCGAGCTCTCCTTCCTCAGAGAGGAATTCTTCACAAGCTCTCTAAGGTTAATGGCCCACAATTCTTTACTACAATCTACACCTGTTCCCTTGATGGCTCATTTTTTTATATATCTTTTAGTGTGTGATTCATTTACTTAATTCTTTACAAGTTTCCCATGCAAGTGTGTTTCTTGGCTATTTTGTTTTCTACTGTATTCTCCATGTCCAATGCCTGATGGGGCTCAAACACTGAAAGGAAGAGAAGGAGGGGAGGAGGGAGGTACGGAGAGGGTGTAATGCAAGCTCTGTAGAGAAAATCAGAACCACTACTATAATCTTGATTTCTAAAACTTTGCTGCCTTATCCCTCAAGG
The DNA here is from genome assembly GCF_008632895.1 of Mastomys coucha. NCBI lineage: Eukaryota > Metazoa > Chordata > Mammalia > Rodentia > Muridae > Mastomys > Mastomys coucha. The sequence continues at coordinate 111,836,826 of NW_022196904.1, forward strand.
CCCAACTATATCCTTTCTCAATCCCCTGGGTGCTTTATACCTCTTCACAGTCCCTCTAACCTTGAGAATGCCTAAGTGTGTCTCTGTTACCAATTACTAAACGAGCATTGACCAGAACTGATATCTCTACAAGTTTCTAGAACTAAGAAACAACCCAATGATACTGGGACAGCTAAGTCCCTCTGAGAGACATTGGGAAGCCTGACCAGAGTGACATCTAGTCAGCCTCAAAGCCAGCTCAGTCCACAGAGGGCTAAGACAGAGAGAGATGTAGGAACCCAAGTGTTAGTTGGGGTCTGAGGGTTTAGTAAACTGAAATCAAAGACACCACAAGGACAGTGGAGAGGCCCAAGGCACCAAGGTAAAGCAAGTGACTCCTAAGAAATAATCATTGCCATGGTGGTTGCTTCTTTGAAAATAAGAGGGCGGGAGAGATGGCTCAGTGGTTAAGAGCACTGACTGCTCTTCCAGAGGTACAGAGTTCAACTCCCAACAACCACATGGGGTTCACAACCACCTGTGAAGGGATCCATTGCCCTCTTCTGCTGTGTCTGAGGATAACTACAGTGTACTCACATTAAATAAGTAAACAAATAAATATTTAAAAAATAAAAATAGCCGGGCCGTGGTAGTGCACGCCTTTAATCCCAGCGCTTAGAAGGCAGAGGCAGGTGGATCTCTGAGTTCGAGGCCAGCCTGGTCTACAGAGTGAGTACCAGGACAGCCAGGACTGTACAGAGAAACCCTGTCTTGAAAAACAAAAACAAAAAAATAATAATAATAAAATAAATAAATAAATAAAAACAAATAAATAAATATAAAATAAGAAAGGACCTCAAGGATGCAGTGCTGAGAATTGATACGGTGGCCTTGCATACATATTCTTGGCAAGGATCCACCCCTCAGCTATCTTCTCAGTCCCTCAAATCCATCTTTAGACAGAGATCTGGCTGGGCATGGTGGTGCATATCTGTAATCTCAGTACTCTGGAGGCTGAGGCAGGAGAATCTCCACAAGTTCAAGATCACACCTGGCTACATGCCAAGATCCAGTCTCAAAAGATGTTAAATTAAACTAAATGTATAAAATGACCGGGTTCTGGACCTGATGCTCACTTCCTGCTTCCGATGCCTAAGGTGGAATGCTCCAGGCAGGAGCCAACACCTCCCTCCTGCTTAGCCAGCTTACACTAGTCAGGGAGACTTAGGTTATATCATGGCAAATCAACACCAAAATCACAATAGACCTTCATTTCTTGGCTCCACAAAGACCAGAACAAGTGTTTCTGGTCAAGTGGTCCCCTTTGGTGGCTCCATTCCCAGCAGTGGCCCAGCATCCGTGCTGTGCTAGCTTGTGCTCTGGAATCAGCCTGGCAAATGCTACCTGGAAGATGGGGGAAAAAAGGAAGAGGAGATGGTAGAAAGCTAAAGAATCATGAACTCAAACTTAACCACCTTGGCCTGGAAATTAGGTACTTCAGGTATTTCATGTCCCATCCACTGATGAGAACAAGCATGTGGTCTGTGTACAGAGAAAATGATGCTGAAAATAACATCCACAGGCAGAGAGCAACTTCTGGATAATAACCACATCATCTAACACATACATGGTCATCTCTGCCATCCAACTTCAACAAGAAAAGTATACCCTCCCTGGGGGCATGGGGAATAGACAAAGAGCCCCAAGGCTAATTAACTCAGCTTAACAATAAGTCCAAGGGCCAGAGTCTCTCCATTTTCCCCATTTTCATTCTATGGTGCTTAGTATTGATTGAGAACTTGATAGGAATTAGGATCATTTAGGAGGAAGACTTCTGGACATGTCTGTGAGAAACTTTTAGGCTGGGTCTGAAGTGGAAAGATTCACCTTAACGTGGGCAACACCGTGCCAGGAAGCCTGGACTGCATGGAAAGGAATAAGCAGCCAGAGCAGCTCTCAGCTCTCTCTGCTTCCTGACTGGATGCAGTATGACGTGGTCTCCTGCTGCCATGGTTTTGTCCCCACCACAGACTACACCCTCACCCTCTTCTCTTTCTTCCTCAAGCTGTTCAGTCAGGAACTCTGTCACAGCAACAGCAGTGTAACTAATTCACATCCTCAGGCCAGAATCCCATCCCATATTTATCAGATATCATATAGCCCATCACACACAGCTGATATCCCATAATATCTAGACACCACATCCATCAGGGAATACCTCTCTTGAAGAATTGGAGAAAGCTTGCTCAGGATCACCCTGGGAGACCTTCTGCCTCTTGCTTGTTCTTACTGGGCAGTAATTGTAAGTCAGTAATTGGCACAGTAGACCAACACTGAGGGAGCAGAGCCAGTAATTTGGAGCCTCAGCTACATCCAGAGCATCACCCATTCCAAATGTAAAGGAGCTAGGCAGGAAAGATGGCTCAGTGCTCAAGAGGACCCAGGTTCAATTCCCAGCACTTATATGGCAACCCATAGCTGCCTATAACTTCAGGTCTAGGGGATCCAACACCTTCTCTCGGCTTCCATGGGCACCAGGTACACGTGTAGTACACATATACAGACAAACACTCATACCCACCAAATAAAGATAAATGCATCTTTTAAAAATAAAAAGATCCAGTCTCCACCCCAGGGATTCTTTTCTATGTGAGAGGTATGCCTGGGGGAGGGACATGCATGTGCACACGGGCTGTATGTGCATGTGGAGGCCAGAAATCAACCTGGAATGCTGTTTCCGAGGCACTGGCCATTTTGTCTTCAGTGGTCCCCTTTGGTGGCTGCAAATCTCAGTTCTGCTGCAGTTGGGAAGCAGCAGAACTGATTTACAGTGTCTTCCCCTGTTAATCACTAAGTGTGCTAGGCTGGCTGGCTGGCTGGCAAGCCCCAGGGACCCTCCTGTCTCTGCCTTCCCAGTGCTGGGATTCCAAGCATGCCACTGTGCCCAGTTTTTTATATGAGTGCCGGTGACTGAATGCAGATCCTTATGTCTGTGCAGCAGAGGATCCATCGGCTGAGTTATGTCCTCCGCCCCCATCCCCCCAGCAATTCTTAATTGGCCTCAGAATGGGGCTGGACTTCAGAAATCACCAACTGATAGTTTGGCCAAATTCTATTCATTCTTAATCAGCCTGTTCAGTGGGGTGTTTATTTTTAAATTGGCAAATGGAAAAGAGAAAGCAACAGGGGCAAAATGTTAACTGGTGATGGATCTGGGCACAGGGCACATAGGAGCTCTAACTGTTCTCTTAGATATCTTTCTGTGGATAGGCTTTATATCAAATTAAAAGTTATTAAAAAGTGGGAATGGGAACTTGACAAAACAAACAAACAAAACAAGATATTTTGGCTTCTCTCAAAACCTCTCAAAACATCTAGAAAACCCAGCTCAGTTTTCTTACAGAGAATTAAAAGTGGACCCAAGAAAGCCAAGCCCAGACTTCTGGGAAACTGCCCCTGAGTCAGGAGTCCAGACACCTGCACAGCTAGCTAGGGCTCAGGTGAGCCTCATAGTCAGGTAGGCTTGGAGTCTCTGGCTGAAGTCTCTGCAGTTGATTCATAATTTCCCCCTCCCCATTCCAACCTCTAAGTATAGATCGGATTATTTTCTGCCAAGCTCGGCACCTAGCACTTGCCCACACTGAAGCTCATCCCTGGCAACTCCTCTGCCCACTCACGCAGCCTGCTGAGATCTCCCTGTGGCTCAGCAGCAGCAGCAGCCTGGCATTTCACTACCTGGCACAGTTAAGTGTCATCTGCAAATGGGGAGCCATCAGCACTCACACCTCCAGATCAGCTAGGCAAATGTCAGCTAAGACCATTCCCAGCACGACAATCAGCTGTTGTCAATTCACTAAGTAACTTCCGACAGCCCGACCACATGACTGAGTTGCAAGCAGGCATGTGTGACATGGGTGTGACAGCTCATTCTCGTAATCCGTGAGGGAATTTGTAGATTGGTTAACTGAGATGGAATGAAGACACACCCTGAATGAGAGCAGCGCCTTTCCAGGGCCTGAGATCCTGGCCAGATAAAGAGAGACAACAAGATAAGCACGGGAGGAGGAGGAAAGAGGAGTAGAGGAGGAAGAAGGAAACTGAAGAGGAGAAGGGAGAGGTGGGGAGGAGGAGGGAGGCAGAAAAGAGTTGTGGGGAGGAGAGAAGGAGGATGGAGAAGGAAGACGATGGGTGGGAGAGAGCGGGAGGAGAGGAAGGTAGGGTCGTGGTAGTCGGGTGCCGCAGTAGGCAACTTAAGTAACAGGGAATTTAGTGTGGAAGGCTATCCCAGCTTCCCAACTGCAGCAGAACTGAGATTTGAGGCTGGGTGACCCTCTTGATGCTGTCCTGTGCAAGGCAGGATATGACATTCCACCACTGGCCTCTACTCTCCTTGCCTACCAACTTGTGATGAGCAAAAATCCTTTCAGCCATTGTCAGATGTCTTTTGAAGGGAGGAGGCAGAAGTCACTCCTAGCTGAACAGCACTGGCTGGTCTAAAGATGGGGAGGGGGAGTTGAAAGAACTAAGCCTTAGAAAGATGACAACCTGAGTGACTACAGCGCAGCGCTTGGGGCAGAAAGCTGGCAGGTTTGGTTTGAGTCCTGCATTTAACACTGGCAGGTAGGGCTGGCGAGATGGCTCAGCGGGTAAGAGCACTGACTGCTCTACTGAAGGTCCTGAGTTCAAATCCCAGCAACCACATGGTGGCTCACCATGGACTTAATTATAATAATAAATAAATCTAAAAAAAAAAAACCACACTGGCAGGTAATGTGACTTAGCAGTTTCAATTAACTTCTCTCTAGCTCAGTTTCTTCACCCATAAAATGGCATGATCAGGCTATGATATGTTATATGGCAGAAATAAACAACCCCTGAATTAGCTTTCCATCACTGTAACAAAATACCGGGAAGAGGGGCAGAAATCAACATAAAGGGGATGCCTTAGTTAGAGTTTATTTCTGGGAAGAGACACCATGACCATAACAACTCTTATAAAGGAAAACATTTAATTCAGAGGTTTAGTCCATTATCATCATGACAGGAGCCAGGACAACATGCAGGCAGACATGGTGCTGGAGGAGGAGCTGAGAGTTCTATATCTTGATCCACAGGCAGCAGAAGGAGACTGTGTGCCACACTGGGCATAGTTTGAGCATATAAGACCTCAAAGCCTGCCTCTACAATGACATGCTTCCTTGAACAAGGCCACACCTCCTATTAGTGCCACTCCCTATATAGGGCCAAGCATTCAAACACATGAGTCTTTGGAGGCTATACCTATTCAAACCACCACAAGGGGGAAAGTTTCTCTTGACTCATGGAGCTTCAGTCCATGGTTACTTGGTTTCACCATCCTTGGGTGTTGGGGAGACACAACATGACAATGGTAGAGCAAAGCTGCTTACCTTAGGATGGTCAGGAAGCAGCAGTGAGGTGAAGACAAAATATATCTTTCAAGGCCACATCCACAGCGTCGTCCACTTCCTCTACCAGGGTCCATCCCCTAAAGTTCCCACTACCTCTTCCACAAAGTCTATCAAGCCATGATTCCATCAGACTAACCCACTGATGAGTCCAAGGTCCTTCTAAAAGCCCCTAGCTTCACAGGGAAGTCAACTTTCAACACATAAGCCCACGTAGGTAATTTCCAACCGTAACAACCTTCTAAAGACTAGTAGCTAGAAACACATACCATGCACCCAACAAGAGCAGCCGGGCTTTGCTCTGCTTGCCTACACCAGGAAGCCACAGCTGATAGAAGCTACCGTCTGAACATGGTTCAGGAGAATGTGCAGGAGACACAAAGGTAGACAAGTTATGACATGCTTCTAGTCATAGCCATCCCAAATGTGAAGTATACAGCTACATGAAACCTACCACAGGACTGGGAAAGGGAGGAGAGAGAATGCCAACAAGAACACAGCACAGTTTTCAAACACAAGGAGTGGTGCTGGCCTCATCTGTTTGTTGGAGAGAGTAAAAGAATCCATGAACCTGAGTTCTCAGAATGGTGACATGCACCATGCATTGAGCACAGTGGTGGCCCATTCTTATGTTTCAGTACATGTATTAGTTACTTGACTCATTGTTATGATGAAACGAACATAAAGAAAGAAGGGGTTATTTCAGCTCGCAGTTTAAGCCCTCATGTATGGTCAGTCCATTCAGGTGAGTGCAGCCATAGTGGCAGGAGGCTGAGGCACTTTGTATCTATGGTATGGAAGCAGAGAGCTGATGCTGTTTGCCTTCTCCTTCTTTAGAAACCTCTGCCCTTGGAACGCTGTTGCCTATTCAGGGTGGCTCTTCCCACCTCAATTAATCTCATCTAGAAATTCCCCAAGAGGTATACTCAGAGGTTTGTTTCCATAGCAATCTAAATCCCATCAAATTGACAGTCAAGATGAACCATCACAACTTGGCTGACCTATAGGACCAAATGAATCACACAAACCCTTATCTAAATGTTACTGGGAAGGATTTTCACAACTATGACTAATTCTAAAGTTGACTTTAAATAAAAGGGATTATGTTCAATGACCTGGTGCAATCCGTTGAAATGCTTCAAAAGTTGAACTGAGGCTTCTCTTTAGATAGATAGATAGATAGATAGATAGATAGATAGATAGATAGATAGACAGACAGATAGTGGCACGGGCAAGCAGAGGACACCTAGAGGTCAGCCTGGGTGACCTGAATCCAAGTTCTCAGAATGGTGGCACACACTGTGTGTTGAACATAGTGGTGGTCGATTGTACTGTACTGTACTAATACATGAGGCATAGGTGGTCTGTAGATACCCAGAGGCCTGCCTACTGACATGCCACTCAGCACAGGCAGAGAAGAACATCCAGAGGCCCTCCAGCCACATTGCCCACTGCAATGGAAGCCTCTACAATGTGCAAGTATGTGAACAAATGGGATAGGAACAGAAGTGGAGTGGTTTGACTGTTATGAAGAGAGATGGAACTGGAGACACAAGGGTGGAGAGAAACAGCTTGTTGTGAGTAGCCTGCTCTGCCACCGGGAGCAATGGTGAAGTCCCAGCCCTGATGCCTCTGAGGACCATGTCTAGGTTTATGACAAGGAATCAGCACGGGCCTGTGTGGATGTCTGTGGCTCAGAGTACCACCAAAGACTATTCGGATGTCCCTGGTCTGAGCTGCCAGCCAGGACCACGTTGATCAACCACAGGTCAAGGACTTGTGCTGAGCTGGCCCCACCACTCACTGGCTGTGGCACTCTGGAGAGCTGACTCCACTTCTCCCCTGCTACAGCACTTGGAGGGGATAGGGCCCTATACTTTGCCTAGGCAGCACAGTAGAGCTGGCTGGCTCTGGTGGTACAGGTATGGAAGAGCTGTCAGGCTGACTAACTCAGTTCCTTCCCGGGGTTTGAGTTGGCCTGCCGGTTCATCTATGAACTGGTAGAGCATGTAGAAGAGCCAGACCTTCAGATCCAAAGCTGCAAGATCTCCATGGCACAGGATAATAACAAGATCCCAAAAGGAGTCCCAAGTGAGGATCCAATATTGATAGTGTAGCAGAACCCTGAGACCTTGAACCAGACCAATGACTCATTTCAGTGAACATTTGCAAGTAGAGATGTCTGAACAAAAAGGTGTCCTGTGAGACACACTGTTACACACTACAGCTTCCATGACGAGATATATTTTATGCTTTGTTGTTTTGTTTTGTTGGCTTTCCATTTTATTTTCTTTTGAGGGAAAGGTTACAGGGACAGAGGGCAAATATGAAGGATGAGGAGATGAGTGAGATAGGGGTGCATGATGTGAAACTCACAACGAATCAATAGAAAGCTAGAGAGAGGGAGAGGGAAAGAGAGAGAGAGGAGAGAGATTCCACTTGTGAGCAGGAACACCCATTCCTTCCCAAGAGCACCCACCCTGCCCTTCCTTATAGCCTACCCCATAGATTTCAGACTTACCGAGCCAGCCTCTACACCCACATAAACCAGTTCTTTGCAGCATGTCCTTAACAGTCTATATTCTTTTCCCTCCCTTCCTGTCCCTGAAGCCATAAATCTTACCCCCACCTCTGGTGTTGATGCCTCTCTGATTTTTAACACTCTGGTCCCCTGATAGAAGTTTGCTGATTTGATTCAAGTCTTCTCCTGGCTCCTTCCTATCATTGCCTGCTTCTCGCCTCCAAGTCACAGCAGCTGTTTCTCTTGAGCTCAGCATCCTGGGTGTAGAGTCTTTTAACTACATGACCGTGATTACCTTGTTACAAAGAGCTTAGCCCCTGCTGCCACAGCCGCACCATCCTTGACTTGAACAAATCTGTTCAAATCCCTTCTCCGTGACTTCAGTGGCTCTCTGTGTCTTGATTTACTCTCATGCTGAACAGGATCAGAAGCCACCCCAAGTATGCCTTGTTGACATGAAGATTATTTAAAACTGAGGCACAGCTGAGGTGGGAAAAGTTTCCTGCCTTCTCCGTTGCTGCATAAATCCCTGGATGTCTCTCCCCTTTTCCCCTGCCCCAGGATGAAACACTGGCTCATCTCTGGGGAGAGCACCAACTTGAGTCTGCATACATAAGCTTCACTGAAGCATCACTTACCTTCCAGTAGACCCCCTTCACGTTTACTTTCCCACAATTAGCCGTTCTCAAAAGTCCAACCTCTTTCCCTCTGTCTCACCAGCTCTCCACAGTAGAATTGCTCTTTGTTAATAGTACATAAACTCTCTGTGAAGGGACTCTAGCCAGCCTGAGCATTGCAAATGTGGCTCTGGCAGGCCTTGCCCTTCTCTCCCATCTCCTCTGCCTTACTAAAAAAACCATTAGATTACATTCCTAAAGCTAGCCACCAAGGTCTATTCCCTTATTTACCCACTACCTCCTGGGGATGACTACCAAGATCCAACTACCAGAGTATTGAAGTTCAGCCATCAAAAACCCCCTTTGGCTCACCTAATTAACATGCCCAATTAAAATTAAATATCTCACCCTAACACATGGTTTTTACCTTTATAAATCACCATTTTCCTATGGGCCACATCTGTCTCCTCTCTATCCAGAAAGAGTCCTTGGTCCTCCTCCGGGAAGTTGTGAAATTAAAATGCCAACAGCAAGTAAAAATTGCATGCTTCCTCTCTTTTCTTCATCTGTCTTTTATCAACTTGATTTGGGGATCCCAGATGTTGACTGTAAGAAGGCTGGGAGGATATTTTTCCTGTGTATTATAAAACAATACCAACAGAATCCATCTCTGTGACATAAGAGGGATTGAGAATTGTAGCTAGACACTGGCCTCTGGGGCCACAGCTGCCTCTCTTGCTGCCTCAAACTTTGAGTCACTCTTTGTGAACCCAGACCTGCTTAATCATTCAAGGGGTGTCACTTAACCATTTAAGACTGGCAACACAAGGCTGATTAGCCCTATATTGACCCTCTCTTCTCTGTTCCCTTTAAAGATGAACACATCAAGATAAGTGTAATCCAAAGATTTGGGGGGGTTATGGAGCCATGAGTTTTGCAAGTTAAGCATCTCATGGCAGGATAGAAGCTACCTCCACGCCCAGAAGGGACAATAAGTCATCCAATGAAAACAATGGAAGCTACTTTCAGGGGCAGGGAGAGGGAGAGTCAGGGGAGAGCTCAGGGGAGAGTTTCATCCTGTAATGAAAGCCCAACTACCTACTCTAGCAACACTTTCTCTGGACCCAGCAGGATCTAACAGAACAAAACCCAAGACAGCCATCAATCCAACCAAAGTCTGGTAGCTGGACCAGGAGTTCACTAAGGTTTAACTGTGCACACCTCTTGGACCACCTTGCTTTTGTCCCTTCCCTTTGTAGTCCTGAAACTTTTGTCAAGACTCCAAAAAGCTGAGGTTTATGGTACCCCATTCTCTGTGCACTCTAGAATAAACCCTCTGCCTTTTCACCATCATTTTCTCACCCTTGTGGGAGAGAAAATAGATATATATACATACACACACACATAGAGACACACACCACACACACAGATACACACCACACACACAGACACACACACAGCCTTCAACAAGGGTGACTTGAATATGTAAGGATTAAACAAGACAAACCTTTGAGGGACCTTGTGTACTATTGTGTCATGGCCCTAAAGAAACAGAAACAAGTTAAAAAGCCTCAAACCCTAATCTACCCATTAACTAACTAACTACATAGAATCTTTCCCCTTATAGCTTCTAGGGAAATTCTGTCTTCTGTGACAGTCACAGAAATGTAGCTGGTGTTACTAAACACAAAGGCACAGGGACTGTGTAAGATGGCATGGGAAGTCTGGTGACACTGGCAGTAAAAGAATTTACCAAGACATGAGCAGAAGAATTTACTGAAAAACATTGTGGTGGGCCAGTTCCCAGAGAGAGGTGCTGTCACTGAAAAGGAAGTAGGTTGTTTGTTTGTTTTTGGGTTTTTTTGGTTTTTTGTTTTGTTGTAGCAATTGAGAGAGAAGGTACTTTGTCTCATTGCACGAGTCCTGTGCTAGTGTATAGCTAAGAGGACAGACAGACCTCTCATCATCTTGTTAAATAGTAAATTCTACAGATTGAGTTGTTTTTCTTGAGCCTGGCCATTGGCATAAGGTGTCATGAGCCACTAGAAGTCAGGCTCCAGATATTGTGTGTAGGACACAGTGGGTCACTAAAGGCCAAGCTCCAAATGATCCCAGACTTAATGTTAAGGGTGGAGATTCAGCTTTAATTTGTTTGTTTGGTTGGTTTTGGTCTCTATGTAGGCCGTCTTCACCCCAAATCTCAGGAAAGAGAACTCCCACAAGGTTTTTAACACCCCCATCCTACAACCTTTCCTTTCAAACCACCCTCCCACAACATAAGGAGACATCTTGATTAAGCCAGGCGCTCACATCCCTCCCATGCCCCTGCTCTGCCACTCTCTGGCACCCTACAGTCAGTATCCAGACCTGGGGGAGTCTGGTGCAGCCTTTGAAGTGTCTGAACTCCTTTATATTTTACATATTAAGAGGGAAGTGGATCATAAATCATTATTGGTGGAAGAGATAGAGAAAATCACAGAGGTTGGATATTCTAAGGCAATTAACTGGGACAACAGGAGGAACAAAAGGAAAACCATTATGTAAATGGAAGTCCATTCCACCTTGAGAAGATAAAGTCTGCTTTGAACACAAAGGCAGGGGTTTTAACAAGGCCAGTCCCTTCCAGGTCTGTTGGAATATTAAACTCCCTCATGACTAATATTAGGCCTGGACAGCATTGGGTTTCTGAAATGTTAACACTTTCGTATTCTTTATAATTCTGTCACAACACTGGGCAGAAATAACTTGTATTTCCACAAGATCACTTACACCTGGATGGAGTCCACACCCAGCCCCCAGTTCCACACTGCCCGCACTGTGGCAGGTCTCCCCCTCCAGAGCTTTTACGGAACTGCTCAATGGGCTCTGGGAAGGTCCTACACTAGAAAGTTACTCTTCTAGAGGCTCATCCCCTGCTTCTCCTTGAATGAAAAGAATTCCTCTGTCTGTGAGTAGTTTGAAAGGACTGAGAGGTTGCCTAAGCTAAAAGCTCTGACTCTTACTCCTGGACCTGAAGCCATCTGGTGGGCAACTAAAAGCAGGATGAAAGCTTGGCATCTCTGCCTCTGCTTTCTGTTTCCTTGGTCACCTCAATCATTAAAATCACATTCCTGCTTCACTCTGCACCTGGCTGGGCATGTTAACCGTTTTAGTGTTCATCTAAACACCAGTACCGCACAGATGATCGGCCCTAATATAACCTCTCTTATCCCATTTCCAGGCTGACGACACTAAAGAGAAACTAAGATTTCTCAAGATTTTCAGAGACACAGCAGTCAAAAGATTATTAACCAGCAGCTTAGAATAGTCACCACCCCAAAATTGAGGGACCCAGTCACTGCCCACCTCTCCTACTCCGTGTGTGTGTGTGTGTGTGTGTGTGTGTGTGTGTGTGTGTGTGTGTGTGGTGTCGATGTGGGGTTTATTGTCCTCGGTTACTTTCTGTAAGAATGTGATGTTAGGGGCCCTGTGTGGCGGCACACCTTTAACCCCAGCACTTGGAAAGCAGCGGTAGTCAGATCTCTGTGAGTTTGAAGACAGCCTGATCTACAAGAATTCCTGGTCAGCCAGGGTCATACACTGAGACTCCACCTGTCTAAAGGGGGAAAAAAGACAGTGAGAAAGGCCCTTCACCTCTCACAGATCTCATAGGCTCTACTGAGGCACTGCCTGTGAATTCCTAGCTAACAGACTTACAGCTAGCTGCCCAGGTCTCCTCTATTTTCTATTGCTGTGATAAAATACCATGACCAAGGTGACTTATAAAAGAAAGAGTTTAAGCGGGCATAGAGTTCCAGATGGTTAATTTATGATGTCAGGTCAGGAGCATGGAGCTAGGCAGCTGGAACCGTGGCTGAGAGCTCACACCTTGATCACAATCAGGAGGCAGAGTGGGCAGAGAGAGCTATGAGTCTTTTGAAACCTCAAGCTCCCCCCCCCCCCCCCCCCCGATGACATACCTCTCCCCACAAGACCACATCCCCTGATCCTTCTCAAATAGTTCCATCACCTAGAGGCCAAATATTCAAAAATAGGAGCCTATGGGAGCAGGAAGTTTCTCAAGCAAAGCACCATACCTGAAGAAGTGAATTTATATTAAAGAGAGCACTACTGGTGGCTACACATCCTGGCTCCCACCCTCTGCCCGGCTCCTGCCTGGGAATCAGGAGAGCCTAGCGGCAGGCTTGTGCTTTGAAAACACTCCTACCCTCAGAAAGATGTAACAATAGACTCCTGCTTCTGCCACATGGGTCCTGAGTTCCTTGCTTCATATCCTCCCCTCCCTTCTGCCATTGTCTCCGGTGCTGCTCTGAGCTCTTCAAAGCTCTCATATCCTGTTCCTCTCTGTCCATTTGTCCATGCTATTAATGCCTCTTCTACTCCCTTTAAAAAAAAAATCTGTCTCAGTGTCCTTCTTGAACCCAGGATCTTTCACTTTCCAACTTATAATTTAAGCCGGTGTCTCTTGCTGAACCTGGAATTTCCCGATTCAGCTACACTGGCTGGCCAATGAGCTTCAGAGATCCTCCTGTCTCTGTCTCCCTGGGGCTGGGGTCTGACTTTAACTTATGCCATGGGTGCTGGGGAATCCAAACTGAGGGTCCTCATGCTTTTATGGCAAACATGTTACTGGCTAAGCCACCTCCCCTGGTCCCAGCTAACTATTTTCCCTCCCATGCCCTGTTGTCTGTCTGAGTCACACTCTTAGGTGTGCCTCAAGTTCTAGGAAGAATGAACCACCCTTCCCTACCCACCCCCAACCCTCCTACTCCCCGGCATTGCAGGAGCTCTCAAAACCAGACTTGAGACAGAGATCATTCAGACTGGAGTCTGACTAAGGCTGACCGTACATGTTCCCTACATGCCCCCTTTTGTTCTATTGCTCACATAGTCTCACATATTCATAGAAGATTGTCCTCTGTCATCCACATGAGTAGTGTCGTATGTGCCTTGCCACACACAATAATAATAAAATTAAAATGTTTGAACAGACACCAATAGTAATCTATGTCTTGTCTATAAACACTAAACCCATATCTGCCCAATGGTTCCACTTCTAGGTGCCTGAGAAAAACAAGCACAACCAAAGACACATATCAAGTGTTCACTGGAGCTTTGCATAGAATCCAAACCAACGGAAAACAGCCACATTTCCATCATCACTGGGATAGATGGGAACCTGCGCTAATGTCGAAAATGACTGTACTGGAGCTGTTCTCACTAATGTGCGCTGTTCACAGGCTGCAGAGTTCCCATTTACAGGACATCAACTGTGGCAATATGGCTTGATGAATTATCTCTTACACTCAAAGAGACTGGGACTTTTGCTAGACCTCACAGCTGGGTGAATAACATTGAAGTCACTTAAGACTTAGCCTGTGATCCTGTTTGTTTTATCTGTCTTTAAAAGAACAGTGTAACAGCCAACCTCACTTGTCTTAGATTCCCATGTAATCAACTTTTTCAGCCTAAGCAAATACATAGCTGCAATATATATATATATATATATATATATATATATATATATAATATATATATATGGTAATGGTTTGACACAGGATATCTCTGTGTAGTCCTGGCTGTCCTGGAACATAGACCAGGCTAGCCTCAGACTCCTAGAGATCCACCTGTCCCTGTCTCCTGAGTGCTGGGTTAAAGGCATGCACCACTACCCAGCCATAGTTGTAATCTAATGTTTAATAAGTTTGACTGAAGCACAACAATAGCCCAAACTAGCTAGGGCAATAGAAGTTAAAACAGTAATGTCCTTTTTTTTTTTTTTAATTCTTCCTCCAGAAAAGTCTGAAGTAACATTATAGAGTAAGACACCATTTATGTAGGCTGGGTTACATAAGCATGTATTTATGTAAAAAGTCACTAAGCTAATCACTCAGTGTTGGTGTTTTCTGGTATATTACAGTGTAATAAAAAGTTATGTTTTTTTAAAAAATGTAAAATTGGGCCTGGGGGTGTAGTTCAGTTGGTAGAGTGACTGTCTAGCATTCATGAAACCTTGTGTTCAATCCCCAGCACAGCACAAACAAGTATGGTGATGAACACCTGCAATCCCAGTACTCAGGAGATAGAAGCAAGAACACCAATCACCTTCCTCTCTCTCTCTCTCTCTCTCTCTCTCTCTCTCTCTCTCTCTCTCCCTCTTCCTCTCTCTTTCTCCCCCTCCCTACCTCCCTCTGTGTGTGTGTGTGTGTGTGTGTGTGTGTGTGTGTGTGTTTGGGGTTTGATCTCTTCCTTTAGTTTTGTTTGTTTATTTGGTGTTTTTTGTTTTTTGTTTTGTTGTTGTTTTTAGTTTCTTTGTTTTATTTTATTGTTGTTAGTTTTTAAAAGATGGTCTTGTATATTATAGGTTGGTCTTGAATTCACTGTGTAAAAGATGAATCTGGACTTCTGATCCTCCTTGCCTTCATCTGTCTATTACCAGTATTACAGAAGTGTACTACCATGTCTAGTTTATGACATTTAGGAATGGAATACAAGGCTTCATGCATACTAGGCAAACACACTCCCAACTGAGCCACAGCCACAGTCCATCCTTGAGCTTCTTAAATACACTCTACCACCAACTGCATCTCCAGCCCTCTAAATAAAAAAAAAAAAAACCTAGAGCAAGATTGAGAACAAGAAGAGGGACAGTATAGGAATGAGAGTCCTCTCACAGTATTGCCCAGCCTAGCCCCAAAATCAGGACTCCTGTTGGGCTCAAATGATACTCCTACCTACTCCTACTTCACCCTCCCCCCCTGGAGGCTGCACAGTACATCACCATTCTATATTGAGGGAGATGGGGACAGAAATGAGAAGAAGCTCACCATCTCCCTCCTACCAATATGGGCAAGGGGTGCCAGTGTCCTTTGGCTGACATGTAGGCTCTTCTAAGGGTACAATCTCACAGGGAAGAATATAACTCCATCAGCCATATTTAGCCAATACACACACAGGCTTCCATGAGAACTATACGATCTACAGTCAGTTTGGTCCTTCTTACTCCAGGTTCCAGAGTTCTGCCTTCAGGCTCCAGGTTACACCTAGCAGAAGTGATGGTCTGTAAACTGCACCTCTGTGCTCTGAAGGTTCCCATGTTGGGGCAGGTGCAGAGGGCTCTGGGCTCCAGCTCATCCCTATGACAGTGAATTCAGAGGCAGCTGTGATAAGCAATGGCCTTCCCTGGGCTCCCTCTGGCTCTTGGTGAACTCAGGCACAACATGAAGAACATGAGACCGGCACCCAGCTTTTGGTTTTCCTATCGTCTGAGCTCTGGTTCTGTCTTTAGTTTCTAGATCTGGAGTCCCTACCTGTAGCCAGTTCTTGTCAAAGTGTGTGCATACCAACTCTTAGGTCCCTCACTCTGTCTTATAGAGCTCTATTCTCCAACTACTTATAGTTGAATAAAGCCAGATTCTTAGAACCCCCAGCTCCCTAACCTTCCTCCTGGTTCTTTCTGCCTTCTCATTCAGTGCTGAATGAAGCACAGCAGAGCAGACTTCCACCCTAGAAATGCTTTCTGCATGACTCCACAGATGTTATATAGGACCTACTTATACTTTAAAATGCATCAACTCTTGGATTTGCTATGTATGCAGTTTATGGTTCGTATCCTACATCTTGGGAATCATTTTCATGTGCATTGTTTATGTATGCATATGAGTACATACGCATGTAGAAGCCTAAACTTGACTTCTTCAGTTGCTTTGCACCTGGTTTTAGCTGACTAGCACACTCCAGGGATCCTTCAAGCTCTACCTTCCCAGCACTGAGATTACAGGCATGTCCCACTGTAGCACCCAGCCTTTTCTGTGGGTACTAGAGATTGAACTCAGGTCCTCATGCTTACATAGCAAGCATCTTACTTACAGAGCCATCTCTCCATCTCTCCGGCACCTTAGGAACTTTTCTTTAAATGTTTCACTTAGGTAACTTCATCAAACAAATAAAATACTACACTACCAACAATAGGTGAGGTACAAGTCCCCTGAAGGGCCCCAGAGCTGCTGCTGCTGCTGCTGCTGCTGCTGCTGCTGCATATGCAATAGTCCTTCAAAGGACTCCTCTGCCTGCTGGCTTTGACAATAAGAGATCATGATTACAAATGACTTTCGATTGTGGAAAGATCTTTGGTCTTCATTAAGGTTTATTTGTGACTGTTCCAATGGTGGTTTCTCAGAAGAAAAAGAATGCCAATGGTAATTAGGCCCTCCTAATTGCAGTAGTCACTGATTGCCTGTATTAAAAAACATTTGAGGAAGTGTAGCAATTAGAGCTTCGGGAAATATTTAAAAAACAAAATGAAAAGAGGCCTCATGGTGCAAGGACACAGAGCGGCAGCCAGGAGTTCCTGCCCAGCTGGAGTGGACCCTTGGCAGCCCAGACGTCTGGGCACAGTATCCTTTGGACGTTGGCCACAAAAGTCTGAGGAGGTAGAGCTGGGTTTCCTTCTAGCCATTCTGCAGACACAGCTGAAGGGGCAGAGAAGGGAGACATTCTATACAAATGCATAAAGGTTATAATACTGACAAACCTGTATTAGTTACACACTTGTGCACACTGACACTGCCTCTGTTAGATATTTTCAAGAAGCCATAAATTGCTCCCATATTGTGTACGCTCATGCTTGTGTGTGTGTGTGTGTGTTGGCACACACATGGTGCAGAGGTCAGAGGACAACTTGCAGGAGCTAGCTCTCTCCTTGCATCATGTGAATCCCGGGAACAGAACTCAGATTACCATGCTTGGCAGCAAGTACCTTTACCCAACGAGCCATCTCACTGGTCCCTATGTCTGTATATCTGAAGTCTGACTTACATAGTGATTTCTTATATCCCTGTGATGCCGTCCTCGGAACAGTATTCTTGAATGCATCTGTCAAGTGCCCTGGAGAGAGGATATTTCAACCACAGATGGACAGTGCCCATAAAGAATGGGAGTAAGGTTCTTATCCCCATCTCTTCGTCTGTTCAGGCACCGTAAGAGATGATAAATAGGTCCTTTAAGTAAAGGATGCTGATGGCTCTCTCACCTCCAGCCTCCAGTGATGACAGGCTCAGGTAAGGGTTTTTACTGAGGAGCACTAAGGGGAAGACTAGGGTATCAGGGTTTCTGCATTGCTTGGAAGGCACAGTTGAGTGGGCAGTGTCGGGTGGAGCATGGCGTAGGAAGAGGCAGGTGAATGAGGGAGCACAGTGGGTGGGAGGGACAGCTGGTGAGAACACAAGTAACAAGATCACATGCCTCAAACATGGCTTTGGATCCAAAATATTTTGTGCAATTTAAACCAAGTTTAATCTTTTCTGATATGTGCACCAGGTGCCGTTCTAAGCACTTGGTGTTCACTGTGCCATCTATCCTCAGGGCAGTGCCTGCCACCAGCCAGGAATTATCGTCTCCATTTTCTGAATGAGGAAAGTGAAGCTGAGGGAGGCAAAGTAACTTGCTCAGAGTCACCAAGTGAGTACACAACTGAGCCAGAGTCAGCACTGTCTGCCTCAGTAGCCCATCCCCCTGAGCCCTGAATTACATAAGTTATCGAGCGCTGCAGTCTAAATCTTCCTTCCCTACTGTCTAGCTCTTCATCTCATTCTGCAGATAACTAGCTGAGCATCTCTAGTGAGCCAGGTAGCATGCTCTATATGCCAAGTGCTAGAGGGTTCCCTGGGAGACTAGTTTAGAACAAGTGTTCTATTGCCATTACCCCACCTTGCATGAAACTAATTTATCAGTCCATGGGAACACAGGAAAATACCATCAGATGCTCAGAAGCTTTGTGCCAAAGCTGGAGCTAGAGAAGCAATCAGCTCACAAAACACAAACAAAACTAGAGGAATCCATTTCCTTAACATATGGAGAATCTGTAGAAAGAGTAGGAACATGAAGGAGTGGGGACTCCAAGCTCAGGGCCAATGAGTACTAGAAGGAAGGATTAGTTCAAGAGTCCAGGAGTTTAGCCCTTCCTTGGTACCACTGTGAGTCTAACACAAAGCCTCTGCAGGTAGATGCCATAACTGGTGGTTTGGAGTCCCTTGTGTAAAATGACATAATGTTTGAATATAGCCAATGTATGGCCACCTATACATTTTAAATCATTTGTAGATTACTTACAATACCTGATATAATATATGTCTTAGTTAGGGTTTCTACTGCTGTGATGAAACACCATGACTAAAAAACAAGTTGGGAGGAAAGGGTTTATTTGGCTTACACTTTCGTATTGTTGTTCGACATCAAAGGAAGTCAGGATAAAAGCTCAACATGGCAGGAACTTGGGGGCAAGAGCTAATACAGAGGCCATGCAGGGGTGCTGCTTACTGGACTGCTCCCCATGGCTTGCTCAGTCTACTTTCTTATAGAACCCAGGACCACCAGCCTAGGAATGGCACCACCTACAATGGGCTGGGCCCTCCCCTATTGATCACTAATAGAGAAAATATAATACAGCTGGATCTCATGGTGGCATTTCCTCAACTAAGACTCCCTTCTCTCTGATGACTCTAGCTTCTGTCAGGTTGTCACATGAACCCAGCCAGTACAATGTAGATGCTATTAAATAGTTGCTATAGTGTATTGTTTATGGAATAAGGACAAGGAAAAAATGCACATGTTCAGTACAGATACAGTCATTGTAAACATGATTATGGGTGGCTGACTGTACTATCAAGGTGATTAACTGGAAAAAAACTAATAACTAAACCAGTCCCTGTGATTGGCAAATGAAACTTACCAGTCAAGGTACCGATAAGTAAGATGAGTCCCTTATTCTGATATATTGTGGTACAAATAGTTGATAGCATTAAGTATAAAGAGAAAATAGCAAAGTGCAGTGGTTTGAATAAGAATGGTCCCTCATAGACTTATATATCAATACTTAGTCACGAGGGAATGGAGTTCTTCGAAAGGATTAGAAGGATTAGGAGTTATGGCCTTGTTGGAGGAAGTATGTCACTGGGGGTGGGCTTTGAAATTTCAAAAGTCCATCTCTTCCCACTCCCTTTTCTCTGCCCACATCAGGATGTAGCTCTCTGCCCACATCAATTACTGCTCCACCGCCATATGTACTGCCATGCTCCTTGCCGTAACAATAATGAACTAGACCTCTGAAACAGTGAGCCCCCAGTTAGATGCATTCTTTATAAGAATTGCCGTGGTTATGATGTCTCTTCACAGCAATAGAACAGTGACCAGGGGACTAAGCCTAGGGGCACGTGTCTATAATCCCAGACACTTGGATGGTTGAAGATAGGGGGATCACAAGTACAAGGCCTGTCCAAGACCAGCCTGTGTAACTAAGCAAGAGGAATAGAAAGGAGAACGGCTATATATTACAAAAGGCTTCATTAGATTGACTTACATGATAGTTTAGGGTAGTCCAAAACTATCTGTCTTCACGCTGCAGAAGCTGAGAACTTGGTCCAGTGCTCCAGCAGCTCCAATCTGGCATTGGCTTGGGGGATTCCTGAAGAGCCACTGGTCTTCAGTCTACATTGGAAGGCTGAGGAAGCTGGTTCTGACCAAGTCCAGACATTATTATTAGTAGTAATTACCATTATTTAAAAAACAAGAAATAGATTGAAAATATAACTCAGTGGTAGCGTATTTGCCTTTTATATATAAGGCCCTGGGTTCAATCCTCCCACACACACACAAAAAAGAATGAACAGAAAAAAATCAGGTCTGGATGTGATTGGGCTCATCTATAATCCCAGCATTTAGGAAACTGAGGCAGGAGGACTGCCTGGGCTACATATATCAATATACTGTCTCGAGAAAAAGAAATGGAGGAAAAGAATGAAAAGAAGAAATTTAAGATGGTCAGAGACAAGGAAAAGTTTCTAATACACACTGTCCTTTATTTTCTTTCCACCTGACATTGTTTTTAATGGACAAAATATAGATTTAGAATATGTTTAAGCGAACAATAAAGCAAGGAATTTAAAGGAAAACAAAAAAGCATCATTTATAATAGGATCTCTATTGAGAGATTATTGGAACCCTAAAATTGGAAGATATTGTTCAGCTATTGGGGTATGGGCAAGGGGTATAGGGGTCATCCCCTCCTGACCTCTGCTGTTTGAATAATTATTATATGCCAAGTATACTGAGCCTAACATACAATTCATCATTTGAATCTCTAAATAGATGTGCACAAAAATAGATAACACAAAAGCACAGCAACTTTATCAAAGGAACAGTATCCAAAACACACAAAGATCCTCTACACTAGCAGTGAAGAGAAACACTTGACATTCTTCTTAGGTGAGAGTGTGAACAATCAGAAAAGTAGGTGCACAGCTGGTCAGTAAGTGCATGAAAGCTGCTCATTGCTGCCAGTCACATCAATTAAAATCGGTGTGAGGTATCACCTCACAGCTGTTAGGATAGCTACAGTCACACCAAGTGACAGCTGCAGATGTCACCAAGCACCTGGAGCAACTACACCTGCCATGCACCACTATGTATAATGACTACTGTTTGGAATCTTTTTACAAAGTTAAATGGATGCACATCATAGGGTCTGGTATGTGTAGGTATTGACCAAGGTTGAACAAAACATTTCAACAAAGGCCTGGTCTCAGAACCAGCTTCCAGTGTAGACTGAAGACCAGTGGCTCTCCAGGAATCCCCAAGGCCAATGTCAGATTAGAGCTGCTAAGGCATTTGACAAGGTTTTCAGCCTCTGCAACATGAAGACAGATAGTTTTAGACTACTGTCATGTAAGTCAGTCTAATGAAGCTTTCTGTTTCTCTCGAGAACCCTGATTCATTCCAATGAATTTTACAAGTAAAATATCAAAGTCCAAAAAAACTGTGATAGTGGGTCATCATTACAGTGAGGAAATGGAGCCGTGGAGCTAGAGCTGATAATGAGAGCCAAGGGAAGCACATGGTACACACCTTAAAGCCTCTGCCTCACACCATGTGCAAAACCAGTTCAAACCTGATCATCCTCACATGTAAGAGCTGAGCCTGTAAAACTGCCAGATGAAAGTGTATAAACGGATCACCTCATCTCAGGTGAGGCTGTGGCCTCTCACATATCACACCAAAAGCATTAGTGAAAATAAGAATTCAACCAAGCACCATGACATGCCCAATGTCATGTGTGAGCCGACATCATCAAGAAAGGGAAGAGGGCACACAAGAAGAAAAGTAACTGCACTGGATTGCAAAGACTGGGGTGGACCTCTTTCTTAATGTCCAGTGTCCTGTGTCATAAGATTCAGTGCAATAAGTCAAGCAACTTGGAGATCATGACCTTTTTGGGAGTGGTAAATCAGATATTATTGCTATTATGAAGTAGTAACAAATTTATGGTGGGGAACTGTATTAGAGGGCTGCAGCATTAGAATTGAGAACCACTGCTTTAGTTTGTTAAAAATC
>NW_022196904.1:111858852-111935406 GCF_008632895.1 Mastomys coucha
AGAAAGAAAGAAAGAAAGAAAGAAAGAAAGAAAGAAAGAAAGAAAGAAAAGAAAGAAAGAAAGAAAGACAGACAGAAAGGGAAGAGGGGCCAGCAAGATGGCTCAGCCAGGACAGTTACTTACTGCCACATCCAATAACCCAAGTTCGATCACCAGGCACCCACATGGTGGGAGGGAAGAAGCTCATGCAATTTCTCCACTGGTCTCCATATGTGCACCATGGAGCACATGTGAAAGTGCACACACACACACACACACACACACACACACACATACATATACACCAAAGGCAATTGTTAGGGCAAAAACAGACAAGTGTGATGGTTCTTATTTGTAATCCTGGCATTTGGGAGGCTAAGGCAGGAGGATGACCCAGGCCAGCCTGGGTTTTGTAGTGACTTCTGAGCTAGTATAAGCTACAGAAGGAAATCCCATGTCACAAAAAGAAAGAAAGGGGCTGGAGGATGGTTTGGGATCAGGGAGGGCTTTAAGGTCACTTGCTATTCTTTATGAGGACCTAGGTGCAGTTCCCAGCAGCCATACTGGGAGGCTCTCAACAGCCTGTAACCCCAGGTCCAGAGGATCTGACATTCTCTTCTGGCCTCCACAGGCACCTGCACACATACATACATACATACACACACATACATACATGCACACACACACACATATACACATACATACATACATACATACATACATACATATACACATAAATACACACATAGAGAGAGAGAAAGACATATACATAATTAAAGAATAAAATAAGTCATTGAAAGGAAAGGTAATGAAGAAAACCCAGAGAATAAGACAAAAGATTTGAATATTACTTGTACCCAGACTACCTGAAGAACTACTGTAACTTAGTGGTAGGGAAGAAACTAACAGTTCTTAAATGGCCATAGAGTTGTTTTTGTGGCTGTTTGCAGTTCTGGAGACTGAATCTATGGCCTCGTGCATGCTAAGCAAGTATTCTACCTCTGGACTATATATATCCCAATCCTAGGCAGATAAGTCATAAAAATGGTGGGTAAGGAAATAGATATGCTTAGCATCATCTGACACTGGGAAAATGCAAATTCAAATCCCAATGAGCTATTGTGTGGCATCTCATAAGACATGTGAAATACAAAAGGTAGACAATTTTACATAAGGGACCGGAGCGTCACAGATTCCGACTTCTGTAGGGATCTTCTGACCAAATCAGCCTACACTGATTCCCAGGAGGTCATCTGTGTGGTTACAGGAGTTTGCAAGGATGTGGGGAAAGCAGACCCTTAGTCATTGCTCCTAGATTTTAAAATGAGACACCATGCTGCATGAAAGATGCCAGTCACGAAGACATCAGATCATCCCACTTACATGAAATGTCCAGAATAGTTAAATTCTACTTGGAAACACCAGATAAAGTAAATTAACGATTATCACAGCTTGTAGAGAAGAGATAAGTTGTTGATGAGAGGGGGTGGTGGCTGGACAAGGGCCTTCTTTGTAAGGTGCTAAAGCACTCTAAGGTGACATTCTACAACTGTGTGAAAATTCTAAAATCATTTAAGGAGGTGGATTATATATTACGGAATTATACCTCAATAATGATGCAATTTTTTTTTAATATATCAGAGAGGATGGGAGAGTGAGTACCAAGGGTTTGAATTAAGTCATGGAGTTTGAAATTGATGGCCGTGGGTGTGTAATGGGATTGTGGGACAGTGAGGAGGCCCTGAATGAGCTACAACAGCTCAGCATGGTAATGGTACCCATCTGCACTGCTGGGCACATTCCCTTCGAGTCTGCAGGAGTTACAGAGCGTACCCCATGGTGGGGGTGGCAGCTTCCTGCCTGCACCCCAAGCACTCCAGCTTTCAAGCCCCAAAAAGATGAAAGCTACGGACTTGGCTCATTCTCTCTCAAGTGGAATTTCTGCAATGAAATTATCTACTGAACCTGCAGCCTAAGCATCAGGCAGGAGAAAGAATAAAAAGAGAGAGGAAGGCATTTTCCTAGTAATTAACTCTGAATTATTCACAACCTGTTAGACATTTTCCCCCTTCTGATGTTGAAGATTACATTTTCATTTCTCCCCCAAGTCCTAAATACCTTTGCTGTCAAAGCTGCCTTTTGGCTAACAGCCCTGACTTCACTCACGTGGGAGCCATGGGTATTGGGATTGAGCCCAGAGCCTGGTGCATACTTGGCAGACCTTCCCATGGGTCATTAAAAGACCCATCCCCCTGACCCACCCCTGAATTGCTCAAAGGGATTGCTTTAAATCCTCCCAATCAGTGGTTCCCCACCAAGGTCTGCAAATTGTGAGGGTTCTTCACATTTCTGTAGTTGGCCTAGTTTCAACCAGGTGAAGCAAAGAAGGACCAAAAGTAACTAAACCTTGGGAAGGCTAAGACATGGTGTCTCTGGGACGATGAAGCCAAGAACTGGGGCACTCCTGCTTAGCACTGATACCCCCAGCCTTCCCCCACTTCCCTCAACACACTACTTTCTCTTTTTTTCCATGAGTATGGAAGCATGGCATTCAGGGGTAGCCTAGTTCACATCTTATCCTACCAAGTCTTGAGGACACCTCTCATGCCTTTGCTTCTGATTGCATTGCTGGTGGCCAGAGGAACTATGTACACTGTGATTGGTGAAACTCAGGAAAATCGTGTTGTTGGAAAAGGAGCAGAAAAATGCTATGGAAACAATGCTTCAAATAAGAAAGGAGGCCAGGCCAGCAGAGCTCAATCTTGGCATAAGAAGTTTCCATCCTTCCAGCCATGCCACTTGTAAACTCTGTAATTGTAAGCTAGGTTTTCTTGTCAATAAAATTGAATGGTTGTTCAAGGAAATGAGGTCCCATTTCAAAAACAATAATAAACCTGCAAGTCAGGACGTTTGTACCTCTGGTATGAGCTTCATTTAGGGCAGAAAAAGCAGGAGGATTACATGAACCTGAGAGTTCAAGACCAGGGGCCTGCAACATAGCTCAGTGGATTGAGGCAAAAAGCCTAAGGGCCCAAGTTCTATCCCCATGCTCTACATTGTTCAGTCTTCAAACCTGCAAGTGATACATACAGACATTACAATCTTCAAGCCTGCATCCAGAACAATTCTGCCCAAATTCTGTAGATGAAAGGCAGACAACCGTGCTTCTTAAAGATTTTTGGGTGAGTCCAACTGTGCCAACTTTTGAGGACTGGTTGCATAACTCATTATTCCTCAACCCCAGTATATGTTTAGAATCACTAGGGAGATTTTCTAAACTTACAGATGCCAGAGCATCATTCCCTAGACTCTGCCCTTGGCTGGTCTGCAGGGAGCCATGTCTAGGTACAGTTCTTCAAGCCCCTGAGTAGCTTCAGTGTGTAGCTAGGGCTAAGAATCACCAGCCTCACATATGTACCTTCATCCATCAAGAACCTATGGTGACCTCCAGAGCTGTTTGCACTCCAGTCCTCTCTTCTGGACCATAGTCTAGCCACTCAATGACCTCCATGCATATCTGCTCCATGCATATCTCCTCTGGATGCCTCAAACTCAAAATGCCTAAATCAAAAACTCAATCCCGCCCCCTGCCCACACATACACACCTTGCAGGTCAGGGGGAAATCTGAAGTTTTCACTGGGACAAAGATTCTGGAAGCAGAATCCATGTTTCCTCCAAGCTTATTCCCCACTCATACCCACCCCAAACACATAGCCATCTTCCTCCCTTGGCCTCCTGAGGAGTGGAATATCGCCCTGTCAGAGCTAGAGTTGTCCTCCATCTATGAGGGAAGGGCAGAGAGCAAATGAAGAGACTTTGTGGGGTGGGTTGAAAGCTCAGAGTTCAAGGTTAAAGAACTGAAGAAGGGGACTCGGAGATAGCTCAGTTGGTGAGGTATCTGCCCCTGAGTCCAGTCCTTAGCACCCACATAAGAGAAAGCCAGGCAAAACATTGTACACTTGCAATCTCCATGCTGGGGCAGCTAAGACAGGTAGATGCTTGGGGCTGACTGGCCAGCCAGCATAGTTACCCTCCTGGGGCAAGTGTGTCAAGCCACTGGAGTGGGGCTGGATAGTACTTTGGAGCCCCAGGCCGAGAAGCATGGACATAGCTTTTAAGTAAAGGACCATTTTCATCACATGACAGATACTTCATAAGCAATCCATAAATGATGGTTAAAAGAAATGGCACAGAAGAGGGTCTGGTCTCCTCTGCATTCAGACAATGGCAGAGGACATGCAGAAGTCAGTGGCTGCTCATATGTGTCAAAGTCCGAGGAGTTTTCAGCCTCACCAGCGTGCTCTTACTTCTAGATCTCCTTCGGTGCACTAGTACCTTTGAAAAGCTCTTGGATTTGATGTTCCCTTTGCCTGGAGCATGTCCCTCCTGGTGTGCTATCTGACCTGCTAAGTCACTTCCCACAACTTCCGCACATCTTTCCTCAAACATCATCTTCATGCTTTTCATCTACTGTTAGCTTTATAACGCTGTGACAAAACGCCTGTGAAAATCAGCTTTAAGAGAAGAAAGGTTTGTTTTGGCTCACAGTGCCTTTGGTCTGCGGCAAGGCTGAAGACCATGCCAGAAAGCATGTGGTGAGGCTTAGCTGTTCACCTGACGATTGCTAGGCAAGAAGAGGAAGACTTGAGGTCCTGATATCCCCTAAAAAACATGTCCCTCTGTGAACTTTTTCTACCATGCCCCACTTCTTAAAGGTTCTAGAAGCTCTGAATAGTACCATCAGCTGAGGGGAAGGCCAAGTTAAAAACATGATGTCCTCCCTTGAGGTTTTACTCTTCTCCCCCCACGTAGCACTATCTTGTATACTTGACATCTGGCCATTCTCAGGCCTCAACAGCCGCAGACTCAACCTGCCATGGCTTGAGAATGTTTTGTTTAATTGCTTCTGTTTTGAACATGTAAGCCTTTTATCCTGTCATTATTCCTTAAACAATGTAGTAAAACAACTACTTATGCAGCATTTATATCACACTATTATAAATAATCTAGTGATGATTTAAATAATAAACATATATGCAAATACTGTGTCATTTAACATAAGGGACTTGAATATTCATGGATTTTGTTTTCTAGAGTCCTGGAACTGCTCCTGTCAGATTGACTATTACTGAAGAACCTATTCTATTAACTGCTTTCCCACTTGCCATGACCCCTGTGCAAATAGCACAGTGTCTGACAGGCAGCACAAGTGCTTAGGGCAGTTAAAAAACCATATACTATCTCCACAGGTCACAGACTAGAAGGACTGGCAAGGGTCCAGGAACAAACTTGTTTACCAGGTGGAGGCCACGCAAATCTTCTTAGAGTGGAGATCCCTTGACAAATCTCTAGGCAGAGGCTCAGGACCCTGGCCATCTTTACTACAAAGAGCCACATCTCACATCAGGTGATCTGGCAGGGGGAACAATGTGCACAGGAGGTAGGCATGTGGGTGGCCAGCTCCTGGGATGCTGCCTCGCTGTGACAGCTCAACTACACTTCTGGGCAAAGTCCCATAAGGAAGCTGTGCAGATTGTGCTGTGGGAATGGACCTTTGCCAAGTGGGTATCTGAGCTGACAGGGAGCCCAGGCTCTCCCCACAGCAGCACTGCTTTTAGCCAAAGTCCTTCTTAGACATCCAAGCTCAGTGGTGCTGCAGATATCTAAGGGCCAGCTCTGTGGGAGAGAGAAAAGCTTGTGTACCTATGCTATTCACTTTGTACTCATATCCAGTATATGCATCATGTAACTTAGAAATAACTATTAAATACAAGCTACTTTTCATCTTAGACTACACGAAACCAGTGAATTCTTATAGGATGTTGTCCCTAGGCTTTGCTGAATTCATACATCTGCAGCCGTGATAGCCAATCTTCTATTACTGTGACAAACCCCCAACTGAAGCAATTGAGTAAGAGGAGGGCTTGTTCCAACTCATGGATTCAGAGATTTCAGTCCTTCCTTGGAAGCTCCATTGCTATGGGCCTATGGTAAGGCTGTGCATGTTGTAGAAGAGGCTACTTACCCCATGGTGCCCAGGAAAAGGAGAGAAACAAAGAAAGACAGAGACAGAGGACAGGTAAGCGCCTTGTACACAGCATATCTCTTTAGGGTGTGGGCTCAGTGAACTGCTTTCTTCAGCCAGACTTTATCTCCCAATGATGCCATCATTTTATGAATCCATCAAAGCCATGTGGAGCAGAGACTAAGGAATGGCCATTCAGAGACTACTCCACCTGTGGATCCATTCCATATACAGTCACCAACCCAGACGCTATTGTGGATGCCAACAACTGCTTGCTGACAGAAGCCTGTTATAGCTGTCTCCTGAGAGGCTCTACCAGTGCCTGACAAGTACAGAGGTGAAGGCTCACCGCCAACCATTGGACTGAGCACAGGTTCCCTAATGGAGGAGCTAGAAAAAGGACCCAAGGAGTTGAAGGGATTTGCAGCCCCATGGGAGGAACAACAATATGAACTAACCAATACCCCCAGAGCTCCCAGGGACTAAATCACCAACCAAAGAGTACACATGGTGGAACTCATGGCTCCAGCTGCATATGTAGCAGAGGATGACCTTGTCGGTCATCAATGGGAGGAGAGACCCTTGGTCCTGTGAAGGCTCTATGCCCCAGTGTAGAGAAGTGCCAGGGCTAGGAAGCAGGAGTGGTTGGGTTGGTGAGCAGGGGGTTAGGGGGGGAGGATAGAGGTTTTTCTGAGGGGAAACCAGGAAAGGGGATAACATTTGAAATGTTAATAAAGAAAATATCTAATAAAAAGTCAGAGTCACCAGGATTACAGGAACCCAAAGCCCGTCATCAGACAACCAAGTCTTTTACACATAAGCCCTGTGGTACATAGCATATCCAACCATAACACTAATGTATGCTTACATTCAGTAGCAGTTTGACAGTGTGCCCTGTACTTTACAAAGCTGCCACTACGAATACAGCACATGCTGTGGGCTCATCTGATTAGCAAAGCCTTTTGGCCACTTTCTGATGTCTACACATCTGATCAACAGAACAGTAAGTCCGACTCAGACAAAAACACTGGCTAGAGACCACAGTGCGCATACTCAGCTTGGATGAGCCCAAGTTACCAAGCTGTTCACTGAGCACAGAGTTAAGAAATGGGAAGAAATGCTCAGTAGGAAGCCACTTGTTAGGTAGTGTTTCTACAATACTTATGTAGATGTGTGCTATATAGTATATAACATGTGTTATATACATAATATGTGTATAATAGCCTCCCCTCATATGCAAGAGGCTTACTCCAAGATGAGACCATGCTGAACTCTAGGTATAGTATACTTTTTTCTATACGTGCATAACTCTTATGATAAAGGGCTGTGTGTGTGTGTGTGTACATGTGTGTGTAGCATGTGTGAGTGTGGTATATTTAGTTTATGTGCGCACACACGTGGGGTTGCATACACCCATGAATGCACACAGAGGCCAAAGGAGGATGTTGGTGTCCTTCTCTGTCACTCTTCATCTATCCTCTTGAGACAAGCGACTTCACTGAACCTGTAGCTAGATTGGCGACCAGGAAACCCTGATGTTCCTCCAGGCTGCCCCTGCAGGGCTGGGTTACAAGTACACCTGTGACCACATTTAGTTTTTTCTTCAGGTTCTGGACATTAGAACTCAATGAAGTGCTCTTACATGTTGAGCCATCTCCCCAGCTGGATAAGGTTTAATTTGTAACTTATATAAAGTAATAGTCTACCAAGAGCTAATAATAAAACAGAGGAATCTTAGTGACAGATAATAATAATAATAATAATAATAATAATAATAATAATAATAATAATAATAATAATAGCAATACATGTTCTTTCTCAAAACATAGATTTTCCCATTGATATTCTGGGGCCTCTGTTGTCTGCAGACTAGAAGCACAGGAGGCAGAGTGGTGGATAAAGGAGCCTACTGTGATTATAAACCACAAGAGCATGGCTGGATGGCTGGAAATGACAACATGTAAAGCTGTTAGGAAGCAATGAGTTCTGAATGTTAGCTTTTAAAATGTAACCTAACTGATTGCAAATTTACAGCATTCAATTTTTAATAAAGGCTAGGTTTACAGCCAGAAATCCTAAAAATTGAACAGTTGTCTCTAGCTGTGCCAGCATAACACAGGCATTCTAGCACCGGAGAGCAGCTAAGTCACATATTGAAAGTGGGGTCTCCAGGTTGTGCTCATAAGACCAAAGCAAGCTTACTCAAGCCAGACAGACAGACAGACAGCAAGTGAAGCAGTCGCGGGATTCGATGCCCATGTTGTTTGCTTCCTCCTTTTTATCCAACTTGGCTGTCCGTAAGCTTAGATGTTGGACATAGAGCAGAGAGTCCCAACACTAGGACCAAATGTGAATAGATGGATTAGAAGGAAATGTTACTCTATAGGTGATGGGTTATTTTTTTTTTTCTGGTGAAGTGTAAGGAATACTGATAAAATTGTTGCATACCCAAGAGCTCCTCGAGGACTAAAAAGGCCATTTATTCTGAAACTGAAACCTCAGGAGAAATATTCACTAGTCAAGCAGTTTTGGATTAGTGTGCAGAGAACAGATACTTGTTTGTAAAGTCAAAGGATGCATCGCAGACACTTGAAGCTGAATAGGACCACCTTGACGAACATCCCCATCTCTCTCCCTCCTCTTCTCCCTCTCTCCCTCCTTCCTTCCCTCCCTCTCTGCCCCCCCTCTCCTTCCCTCTGTGGTGTGTGTGTGTGTGTGTGGGTGTGGGTGTGTATGTGTAGGTCCAAAGTTGATGCTGAGTATCTTCCTCAATCACTCTCCACTTAGATGAGTCAGGGTCTATGGCTGAACCAGGAGCTCACTGATTCAGTTATTTAGCTACTGAGCTTTCCCAGGGATCTCTTGTGTCTGCCCCTGAGTGCGGGGATTACTGGCTTCTAAGTGAGTCCTTGGGGATCTGAGCATGGGTCTCCATGCTTATAAGAAAAGCTCTTTATCCACTGAACCATCTATGCAATGCAACAAAGTGGTTTTAATGGGACTACCAGGACAGAAATGGAAGGAAGGAAGGGGGGCAGAGGCAGCTGCATCTACATGTTACCCCAGTCCTGGTGAAGGTAAAAGTCACAGCCCAAACAATCCTACCTGGAATGATCATGTGGAGGCAGCAGAGAGGAAAGAAGCCACGGGCTCTTTTGAAAGGAGCTTGTGTTCTGCTGAGGGAGTTCCTGTGTCAAAGAATGACTGCACAAGACCAGAAGTTTCCAAACAGCCCTAGGCAGAGGTGTATGCAGAGGGAGTCCTGGCTGTTAGGTCTCAGCAAGAAACCCAGGACAAATGGCTAACAAAACAGTAAGCAGTACTTATTACAAAGCCCTCCCCGCACTACTCAGTACCTGTGGCTCCTCCCAGCACTCTCACCCCGACCCTACCCCTAAACCTACTCCTCCCAGTGATAGTTTATAGGCAATTCCACCAGGCTCCTCCCAGGGACCTAGTAATGACCTACATTATCACTTGCCGCCAGCACCCGCCACCACACCTAGGTACACCTGGTATGTGCTGCTTATAAAAGGACTACCCACCCACCACCATAGCTCTCTTCCTTTCCCCATCTCCTTCCCCTTTATCTCTCTCTTCCTCTCTCTCCCTCTCCCCCTCCCCCTCCCCCCTCCTTCCGTCTTCCTCCCTCCCTGTCCCCAGTATTCACTTTTTCCCCTTTTCTGTCCATCTCTGCGCCCCTGCCCCTCTTTTCTGCCCTCATGGCTCTGCCCCCATCTGTCTGCCTGCCTACATGCCCACTCCTCTCCCTCTCCAGGTCCTCATTCCTGTCCCTTCCCCCAGTAAACTCCCTTTATACCAAATCTGTTTCATGTCATAATCACTCAGGGGCATACCTTGACATGGGCCCTCCAGGTTCCCCTCCCTCCGTTCTGTTTCGTAACATTGGTATGGAGACTCAGTAGGCTCTCTTAGTGCTTGTACTTAGGTGGTAGGTCTAAGCCACACACTAGGGCAACACACCTTCCATCCGCTTCACCAAGCGCTCAGCACTCCATCCACCACTGACAATTAGGTGAGTTTCCTTTTTCATCTGTTTAAACATTTCCTTGAGTTCAAGGAAGTGACCTTTGAATGTCCGTTACTCTTTGATGCCCTTGGAGGCAAAGGTATTCCCAGCCATGGCCTTTAAGGCCCAGATGGGCCCTCTTCACCTGTCATCATCCCATCATCCTCGAAGCTGCAACCCTGTTGTTTCCTTAGGCCCTATTGTGCCTCCTCCTGCTCTCTTCTACCACCTCCACCTAGGAGCTGCCTATAAACCCCAAAGCTCCTCTAGGCCCTCGTGGCTTTTGCAACTCTGGGCCTCACCCCTCTTTCTTTGGTCGAAACCCTGTTTCTAGAGCTCTCTTTGGTCGAAACCCTGTTTCTAGAGCTCGGGGTTTTCTTCTTCACTTCCTGGCCTCTATGAAAGCTGGGGTACCAGAGTCTCCTCTGGCTTAGCCAGGCTAAGCCACTGACCCCTGTTGAGTATGGTAATGACCCACTGAATGGCCTGGTGCTCCTTTGGTGTCCCTTGGAGTCCTGGGGACTTCCAGGACTGCAGGCTACAGTGACATTTTTCTTTCCCTCATCCACAGAAATAGTGTCTTCCATATCTGCTCATTCCTCCTTGGATCCCTCTTAGAAAACCTCCAGTCTCTACACCTGAAACCTGACCTGAAAGGCCCTAAATTTATTCACCTTTCCAATCCAATGTCTAATATTATTCGGGACCTTTTCGAAAACTATGAATGATCAGAGAAATAGAAAGAGATTCCCTATTCCCTTTTTTCTCTTTTTTCAAGCCCTGTTTCTTTCTGTCTGATCTCCGTTCCCATGTTGCACAAAGGTCTTTTGTGTAAGTTGCAATAGGTCAGGGCCAGGTTGGACTAGGAATCTGCCACACAAGCCTGGTCCTGCCAATGGCTGCTCCGAATCAACTGCTAATCTAACCAGTCCTGAAGTATGTATGGATCATTCATCTGTGAATTTGATCTCAAATTCTAGCTAGAGTCTGATCCCCTGACGTAGCTCTGGCTCTCAGGCTCCCCTTGTGGACCTGCACACCCTCCACCCTCCACCCTCCTGCCCCAGCCTACACTAGGTCAAGCGAATGCTCGCTCACTCTCCCTTGATGGACTCAAGTTTTATTACAAATTGGCACACCTAATTTCCAGATTCTCACCTCCACAGACAAATGATCCCCAAATATCTTATATCTAAACTTGCTCTGCTCTATACTTCTACCTCCCCACTCTTAAAAATGTTTTATCTCTGATTTCTTTACACTCTGCTTTCAAAAGAAAAAAAATACTATCTTAAGATTATGCTGTAAACTCTTTTCTAAGGATTTGTAAGTTACTCATTAAATATGACTTAAAATCTATATAATCTGCAATAATATTTGGCTTTAAACTTACATAACAAAAGGCTTTAAAAGGTTTATAATTAAAGATATATAAACATTTATATATATTCATATACAAATATATATCAGCTCTTGTTTAAGGACATATATATCTGTTTATGTTTCTATGTAACTCAAATTCAACTCCATATGTGTATATGTACTTGTAATTTGAATGCAACTCTCATTTAAAAGTACATATCTATAAAACATAAATGTTTTAAAATAGCAATCATGTCAGCCACATGGCTTGCAACCTGCCATGTGACTTCGCCATCTTAAAATGACCACATGGTATAAAGCAACAATTGTAAAACTTCTTAGTTCTAATGAACTCTGTGTTTATTATCATATCTCCTTTTAGACTAAGAAAGCAATATTTTAGCCGGGCGGTGGTGGCACACACCTTTGATCCCAGCACTTGGGAGGCAGAGGCAGGCAGATTTCTTAGTTCAAGGCCAGCCTGGTCTACAGAATGAGTTCCAGGACAGCCAGGGCTACACAGAGAAACCCTGTCTCGAAAAAAAACAAAAAACAAACAAACAAACAAAAAGCAATATTTTAAACTGGTAAGGATTTTTATATGATGATAGAAATTCAAAGTTAAATTTTTACAACATACTGTACATATGATTCAACCCTGATTTAAAATATTCTTTCTGTGATGATGAAATTTCAAGGTTATAAAAGTCTATTCAGATTAACAAAAGCTAATTTAAGATATATGTGGCTATGCATGCTTGTTTCTGACTAGTCTTGCATGTGTCAATAAATTTTGTTTCTTTCTCCTGTCACCGGCCACCTAGGCTAAGAATTTGCCTCAGGGTTTTCTGGCCACTTGATCTAATATAATAGGAATTCAATTGTCATTTAGGCATAGATAATATTAAAACTGTTTCCTGCTATTTTATACTGTTCTACCTTATTGCTAGCTCTGAAAGTAGGTTGTTGCTCATCCCTATCAGACCCAGGCATGTTGTTAAAGTCCAGGATCAATATGCAGGATTATTGACTTATAAATTAACGGATATGGTTGAAACTCATAACTCAGGATTAGTAATTGAAGGTTTATACTTAGATAATCTTAAACCATGTAACATGATTCTATTCTGGGATATAAACAACACATGGCTAGACACCATCTTTGCTAGGGGCTCGAGAAGGTAGAAGTCACGCCTTTACCTCCAACTTGATTAAGGGCAGCAACCCACCATGAACTGACCAGGAAAGTAGATCGCTGAAGATACTTTTAAATCGAAATAATATTTTTGTTTGATTTCTGTCCTGTCTTGAAAGCCAGGTTTATAAAATAAAAAGACGTTAAATTATTTCTACTGTTGCTCTGCCTTCACTCTCAAAAGGGTGTGTTATTTTAATATTACAAAAACACCGTAAAGTGATTTTAAACATTTTTTTGGAGCGTCATTTTTAATAGCTTTAATTAGCTCAATGGTTGGGCACTTCCAACCTCTCCATTGCTATCACACACTTCCCTCTGGTAATTCTGAATTAATACTTGGTGAATTTATATTTCATCTCTGCTACTGCAGATCCAATCCAGGGAGTGGCCCCTGGGGCCACCTTCCCAGAATCTTACATATCGGTGGGCTCTTAAGTCTGAGCTCTCTGCTTCCCCATCATGGTGACTCTGTTCCTTCTTTCCTCTCCATTTCTTGCCCAGGAATCCTAAAAGTCCAGGCTCTATCCCCTTGCCCAGTCACTGGCCACTGGCTCTTTATTGACCCATCAAAAAAACCAGGGCAGTGACTTGCAGCCGACATGCGAATGCCCATGTGAGCACGAATCAAACCCCCAACACCCTACTGTAGGGCACATGGACTGTGCCACCAGGTGAGCATGCGATTGTTGAGGTGGAACATGCTCAAACCCCAGGAATCTCAGAGATCTGAGATGGCAGGAGTAGAGCTGCCTCCTCCTTGCCTCCATGCCTGCTCTGGAGCAGGTAACCTCAACCCTCAAGATCAAATAAAGTGATCTCAGGCAGTCAGTCACATAGCATAGCTCCTGGAACAAGGCTCCATGCTAATGAGGCATCTCAGCCTTAGCCTTCAGCCAATGACCGTCTCTTCCTGGATGTCCTCACAACCTTTCCCAAATTAATATAATTTTTGGTTCACTCCAAATACAGGATATGAATCCACCCTCACTTCCCTTCCCCACCACCCCTGCCACATGCCCCTAAACAAAGATTGTCTCAGAGAGCTGCTTCATTAGAGACTGCCTAGGGAAAGCCTTTTGCCTAAAAGAGCCACACTACTAAGGCTCCCGAAGATTTCTTCTCCCACCCCTCTGTCGCTCAGCCCTCGTTCCCTGTAAGGCATGCTTCTGACCGATTTTAAACATTTTTTTTTAATTTTTGGAGGTTTGCAACATTAAAAAGGTTTTTAAAAAATCACTGCTTTAAAAATACATTTAGCCTTTGCTAATGTTATTAAGCTGTGCTTAGATAATCTTAAACCATGTTTTAATGGTTTTGCCAATGTTATTAAGCTATAATATAGCTTTAGATTTTTATAAGCTATATATTTTTTATAAACTAAATTATATGGGAAACTGTTTTGTTCAATAATGATACACAATGTGAAGGTCAGAAAAGTTTCCAGCCTCTTTATGGACTATGTTTATGAATTTAGAGGTTTTTATTTTGATGCTAGAAGAGCTTCAATTCAAAACTGTGGTTTTGGAAGCTCTAAACCTAATAGGAATAAAACCTAACACCCTAGTCTCATGAAAGCTACTATAATTAAGAAATGCAGATTGGCCAGGCGGTGGTGGCACACGTCTTTAATCCCAGCACTTGGGAGGCAGAGGCAGGTGGATTTCTGAGTTCGAGGCCAGCCTGGTCTACAGAGTGAGTTCCAGGACAGCCAGGGCTATACAGAGAAACCCTGTCTCAAAAATAAATAAATAAATAAATAAGTAAATAAATAAATAAATAAATAAAAAGAAATGCAAATTGATATTAACCTTGAAGGTGATTAGGTCCTTTAATATGTTCAGAAATATGTTTGAAGTCATGTAGAGCAGATAGCTAAAAACAAAGAAAGATTGTTTAACTTAGATATGCTTGGTAGATACTAGCCCACAAACCTGTCAGAGAATCTGCTGACTATGGCATTTAACATCTTTAAACTTATTATGACAGACAGAGACTCCCAAATCCTAGTGGTAACCTCCCCACAAGGTCGCCAAGAAGAGATAGCCACAACAACAAAGGACTCCACCGAGATTGTGGTACACGGACCAGTGGGCAAGATTGGCCCATTGCCTCCCCCAATGTTAGGGGACAAACAGGACACCAAAGAGTTAATTGTCACATATTGCCTAAGACAAGGTGAAGTCCCATGTTCCTCCTACCCACACACACACACACACACAAAACATAAATAAATAAATAAATAAATAAATAAATAAAGCCTCACATCTTCTGGGTCTAATGGCCAAAGACTGCCTCTGCCCACAGTGTCATGGAGACCACAGGAAGCTGGGGCAACTGTCTAGGTAGTGGACCATGGATGGACTAGTCTGTCATTTTAATTAATATATAGGCCACTTAGACTAAAATTTATCCTTCTCAGGTCTCTGATCATATTGATGTCTAAGCCAATTGTAGCTGGACAGCTAGAGAACAACAGGCAACTAGATCCTTACCCCAAGGTAATCCGCGACCACGTTTGTCATTAGCCAATTCATTAGCTAGTTGAAACTACTAGGTCTCTTACTTTTTTTTAAAGATTTATTTATTTATTTTATATGTATGAGTACACTATAGCTGTATAGATGGCCGTGAGCCATCATGTGGCTGCTAGGAATTGAACTCAGGACAGCCCCGTTCGCTCTGGCCTGCTTGCTCTGGCTTAATACGCTGTAGCTGTCTTCAGACACACCAGAAGAGGGCGTCAGATCTCATTACGGGTGGTTGAGAGCCACCATGTGGTTGCTGGGATCCGAACTCAGGAACTTAGGAAGTTCTGAGTCAGTGCTCTTACCCGCTGAGCCATCTTGCCAGCCCTAGGTCTCTTACTTTTAAAAAAGCAAACAGGCTTGCCTTGCTCACAGGCTTCATGTTAAAAGATAAACAAACAGGTTTCAGATGTGGCTTTACTATTCCTTTATCTAAAGGAACTCACTTTACAGTGGATGCTCCCAATGATCAACCACGTGTGTCGCATGGTGAATAATTGGAAAGAAAAAAACAGATGTAAAGTTTGCATAAGGTCTGAGGATCCGAAAGCTTCAGTTATGAGGGTCTAAGAAAATATTTTAGGGAAGCTGGTAAAAGCAGGTGAAAGCCTAGATGGGGATAAGAAGATGATGTAAGGTATATAAAAGGATGAAAATGCTTCAGATTTCTTTGCCTCGCTATGCTACTGTTGTGTTGGGACTTGAAAGTTCAAAATTCTAACACTGATCCATGGAGTTCTGATAACTTACTAGTCTAACTCTGGTAAAGCCTTCCATGATATGTTCTGCTTCATAGTCACAAGCTCAAGATTTTAAATTTCCTTTGGTTGTCTTTTAAATACAGACTTAAATGTGTTTCTCCTTGTGCTAAATTTATATACATTCAGTCTCCCAGATAGAGGGAAGAAGCGCCTCTCTCATGGTTGGTCTTTGGCCATACTGACAATCAAGATCAAGTGAGCTTTTGCCCCCTCTGCTCCTCAGAGGTTTTAGTCTTCCCTGAGTTCACCTTAAAGAGCATTCATGCTTTAATCCATAATCATTTCCCAGGCCGTAGTCTACTATGATGACACAAAGATGTGAGTCTATTGCCTTTCCCTACGATGTGGATTTCAGCACAGATTACAACAATGGTAATACTAACATATCTAAAATTTATCTCTTTTTGTAAACTTAAAAAGATTCTTGTAGAATTTGGGGAATTTACTTGGATCTCCCTCTCATGGGTCAAATGGACTCCAGATAAGTACCCCTGTCAATCAACAGCCTAAGTTTCCCACCTATTGCCTATTCCAGAGGGTGGGATTCCTTCCTCTTTCCCTAGTTTTGGTATTCAAGTTATATATATATTCCAGTATCCTCAAGATCCGTATCCAGGAATGCTTCAGATATGTTCCAGTCTAACCTCACAGATGCTTCAACTGGGCCTGCACTTGCCTAGCTGCACATATTCTCACAGATCCTGACCATCAGTGAAATAGCCAGCTCTCCCAGGACTTGGCCAGCATCCCAGTTTTCTTAGGGTCCCCAAAGGTGACACGGCCCCCAGCCAGCAGGAAGTAATCTACAGAACACAACACCTTGACTCCTGCCCCACCATCACCCCTTTCTAGTTCCTTATTTTTAATTAGACAAAAAGAGAAGAATGTTAGCTTACAGCTTACTAGGCTCCTCCTCCCAGGACCTAACAACTTAAATCATCACCTGCTCCATCACCTGCCACTGCAGCCAGGGGTGCCAGGTGTGGGCTGCATATGAAAGGACAGTGGCCTCTTTCTCTCTCTGTCCCTAGCATTTTCTCTCTCCCTCTTTCTGTCCTTCTCTGCCCTCATGGCTCTGCTCCCATCTGTTGGCCTGTCTACAAGCCCACTCATCTGCTTCATCCCCTTCTCACTCATCTCCCTTCCTCTCTCTGCCCTCACGGTTCACTTATCTGCCTGTACCCTTTTCCAGGTTCTCACTTTTCTCTTTCCTCCTCCCCCCAGGTTCTCCCTTTCTCATCCCCATACCCCTACACTCTCACACCCCAACCTTTTTTTTTTGGTTTTTGGAGACAGGGTTTCTCTGTGTAGCCCTGGCTGTCCTGGAACTCACTCTGTAGACCAGGCTGGCCTCGAACTCAGAAATCCGCCTGCCTCTGCCTCCCAAGTGCTGGGATTAAAGGTGTGGGCCACCACCGCCCGGCTTCACACCCCAACCTTATCCCTATGTAATTCAGCAGCTCTCCTGGTCTCTTAGCCTCTTAGGCCACCTCTCTTGGTCTGCAGCTCCTTTCTTGCTTGCCCTCCCTCTCCCTCCTCTCACGGTCCTGCTTAGTCTGCTAA
Organism: Mastomys coucha; assembly: GCF_008632895.1. Lineage (NCBI taxonomy): Eukaryota > Metazoa > Chordata > Mammalia > Rodentia > Muridae > Mastomys > Mastomys coucha. Next base: position 111,876,297 of record NW_022196904.1, read on the forward strand.
CCATGCCCAGCTTTGGCCATTCCCTCTGTCTGTTTTCTCATCTCTACAGTAAAAAATCCTCTCTGTACATTAGGAGTAGTCATGTTATCCTCCTTTTAGTTTCACGTTTTTCATTCACTGGCTACCTGCCATCAGCAGGCCCCCCTATGCCAGCTGTGTGTACGAAGTGGATCCTCAGGCAGAGTCAAGCTTTCAGGCAACCAGGCTCTCCCTGGTGTCTCAAATGCAGCCTCTGCAGGCTAGTCTCCAGGTGGCCTTCAGCAGATCTAGGTGTTGAGATTCAGACCCAGGACAAATAGTGGAGGTTCATATTTTACATGCTAAGGTGGACCTGGCCTCCAGGTTTTCCCAGTACCCCTCAGTTCTACCTGTTACAGGGCATGGCTAGCATACTCACCATCTAGCCTGATATTTCTAGCCCAGGGACTGGCCTTCCCCTCCCCCAGAAGTTCTTCCCTTTCTAATCCAGACATTTGGTCTCTCCTCCCTCTCTCTGCATTTTCTATCTCCCTGCATGTGCCTACTCTTTCTCTCTCTCCCTCCTCCACATTATCTCCCTCCCCATAGCATCTTCCCTGGCCTCCTTCCTTGGGACCAGTAAACCCACCCAAGAGCTGCTTCCCAATAAACCTGCCTTTATATGCTTTAATTGGCTTGAATTGGCTAATTTCACTGTTGGCATTAGGACCTCCCTGAACCTATGAAATCACATAGGCGATGGCGCAACCTACAGACCTGTTGCCAAGACAACAGCCACCATATTCCCAGAATCCACTTAGCTCACCTCCCACTTTTACCTATGTTACATCATTATCCATATATATAAGGGGAACGACCCTCCCTCTCTCCCCCCTTGTCTTTCTGCCACCATTGCTCTCTCTCTGTCTCTCTGTCTCTCTCTGTCTCTCTCTGTCTCTCTCTGTCTCTCTCTGTCTCTCTCTGTCTCTGTCTCTCTCTCTCTCTCTCTGTCTCTCTCTCTCTCTCTCTCTCTCTCTCTCTCTCTCTCTCTCTCTCTCTCTCTCTCTCTCTCTCTCTCTCTCTCTCTCTCTCTCCCCACCCCCAAATAAAACCTCTTACACATGGAACTGTTTTGGGCCTAGTGTGCTATGTCCAGATTCGAGCTATTATTCTAACACATCATTCAACAGCAGAGAATACTTATCACTGGATCTCATCCTGTTTGACCTGAACTTTAGAAACCTACAGCATGTGCTGGGAATGTGACATGAGCCCAGGAGAGACTGGCTGGGCTAGCAAGTTGTGTTCCCATCCCCATGAAAACATCTCCAGAAACTAATGGCAAGTAGCTTTACCCCAGGAACAAAAGCCAGACCTCGTTGCCTCCCAGAGTCCTGCTGGAATGTAAGTGAGCAGAGCCTTTACTCCTTCCGCAATGGAATCTCTCCTGAGTCTCTACCTACCATGGCTCCCTGTCACTTATCTGTAAATAATAAATCACATAACTTGTTGCCACACACACATGCATGGGTTCTGTCTAACCATGTGCACACACATTCACAGTCAGGTCAGAGAACATGCTTTATTGACTCAGGAAAGAACCCAAGTCAGGATTGTGTGCTCCTGACTTCTGAGTCACAGAGGATGTTTGAGGAGATAATAAATGCTTATTGTTATTCTACAGAGAATGAAGACACTGAGAGGAAGCCAGCTGAGGGGACAGTATTCTACCTAGACACCTGAAGCCACCACAGCTCCAGGCTGAGCTTGGGTGGGGGCAGGAAGTAGACTCTTCAGTTTGGACAACTGCAGAAATGGTCTTGGAGACAGAGCACATGACTCCATCAAATTCTAGAACAGACAACAGGCACATCTGGTCCACTGGGGACCCTCACAAAGGTAGACAGGTAAAGTAAAGCATATTTAAGATTGGACTTGGGGACTGGCAAGATGGCTCTGTGCAGCCCCGATGGCCTGAGTTCAGTTGTTGGAACCCATGTAAAGGCGGAAACACAGACACCAAATCCTGAAAGTTGTCCCCTGACCTACACACAAGCACTGTAGCACACCGGTACCATTGCACATGTGCCTATACACACACACACACACACACACACACACACTTGAATGCGTTTTTTTTAAATGGGGCATTGGGGTAGGGATAAGAAAGGAAAGTTGTGGAAAGAGACAAACATCACGTATTCTCTCTCATATCCACAACCTAGATTTTTAAAAATTTATTATTTTTACTTTAAATGAAACAGAATATATGTACTTTAAGTTTCTGTTATAGTTTCTTATATAGTAAATGCATGCACTTGGTTTGTGGATGAAGGGCTATACAATGAAGATCTACAACATAAATCATTGTAAAATGTGTTACTTTTTTCCTTTATTTATTCACTTTACATCTTGGCTGAAGCCTCTTCTGCTCCCAGCCCCATCCTCACACCCTGCTCCCTCCATCTCCCCCTCCCCTCCTCTGAGAAAGGGAGGCCCCCCCACAGGTAACCTAGATTTTTAAATGAAAGCAGAAACTGCTTAGGCAGAAGAAGGAGATCAGAGTTTGGGAAAGATGTGATATACATCTATAAAAATGTCAACAAATCAAAACATTGATTTATACATTTACTGAAAGTATTTAAAATTCTAAAATAAAAAAGATTAGTGATTTGAGGAAAACATCTTATGGAGAAATTTAATTTCCTGGGTCCAGGGTGTGCTGGGTAGAAAGTGCAGAGGGAGTCTGGAGGCAAGCATTGGGAGAGCACTTCGTGCTGGAACAGTGCCCTCCTTACCTGGTACAGTTCCCTAGTCCCTGCTGAGTTGTCTCCCTGCCCCTCATCTCTCTGTGCTTATAGTGGATGCATTAAGGAAACCTGAGCCTTATTGTTGTGAGGACAGAGCTCCTGAGGGCAGCTGCAGGAGTGAGCCCATGAGTACCTACAGCATGAACTGCCAAGGATACAAATTGATTTCCACAATGTATGTGTAATTTGGGCCAGCACAGAGACAATGGCTGCTTGACCATCCTCCCCATCTGTGCTGTCTTAAGCTAGTAACTGCCAAGCATAGGTTGGTGCGTAAGCTGAAATTAATTGCAATTAAATTTAATTTAAATTTCCATTTCTTGGTCTCAGTGGCTACATTGCAAGTGCACATAGCAGTCAAGTTACGTGCTCTGTCAGTTTCTCCACCTCTAAGTAGCACTGTGTAGACTTTTCTCAACCAGTGCCATAGTAAAAACTTTATAATACAGATAGACTGGGTGTTTCTTTCTGTGCTAGAGGTCAGGTCCAAAGCTGCGCTTCCCCCAAAATGGTGGTGCTGGTGATATTGTCCTAATCAGAAGGACTTTGGTAGATAAATAGAAAAATTATTAGTGTGTGTGAGGTGTGGGGGTAAGGGGGGAGCCTAATGGTTTCTGTTTACTAGAAAGTAGATCTCCTAAAGGTTTCTGCTCACAGGGAACCACCCTACTCTTCTCTGAACCTCCCTTGAACGTCCCCCAAAGGTCAACTACCTCTGGAAAGGGTACCTAGTTCTAGGTCAGTAGGACAGTTCCCACCATGCTGATTGTCATATAAAATCTGCTTGCTTTTCCATCATTTCTCCCTTCTCTCTGTCTGCCCACCCCAGAGTTGGCTTTGACATTTGATACCTAGTAAATCTTTCTACCCCAGAGTGGTCTAGTTCAGTGGTTTCTCTGTGCAGTCACTTTTACTCCGCACATCTGTCCTTCACACATAAGCACAGTGAGGCTTTTTATACCCCCTCTTTAAAAACAGGAAGCTAGTTAGCTCCCCTGGAGGCTGCATCACCTCCATTTATGTGTTCCTGAGTACATGCCCAAGGGGACTGAAGTCAACATAACACAGAGATACCCACACATCCGTGTTGATTGCAATACTATTCATAACAGCCAAGATGTAGGGCCAACCTAGAGGACTGTCAACAGATGAATGGGCAAAGAAACAGTGGTGTGTATGCATACAATGGTCTGTCACTCAACCAGAAAGAGGATTGATAGAACGCCATTTACAAGAGAGAAAGTGTAACAGGAGATCATCATGTTAAACAAAATAAGCCAGATTCAAGGAACAACTATTATATGTTTTCTTGGCTGTAATCCAGTTGACAACCAAGACTAACCATCACACTTGGGCTACATAATAATGAACTATAACAGAAAAACAAAAGGTGGATTTAAAAAAAAAATGAAATAAAAAGAGGACATGACTACTAAAGCAAGGAGATTTTTGTTGTAGACATAAGGGGAAACACAGGCAGAGGGAAGAGCCCAGACTGAACATGACCAGCAAACTAAACAGAACCAGGAGAGGGAGTAGAGGGAGAGCAAGAGAGGAGCCACTACCAAGAGAAATGGCCCAGACCTAACAAAAATATAAAGACTAAAACAAACAACAATAGCAACAAAATTGTGTTGCATTAACAGAGCCAAGATTAAAGTGAATCAAGTAAGCACCTACAGCTCAAAATTTAATGTGTTGCTCACCCAGGGCCCTATAAATGGAGGGTTGGAACCTGAGAATAGGTGCCTCCTTAAGTTTTCACCCTTACATGCCTCACTTCAGTCTAATAAGAATGAGGCTATCAGCACAGGAAGTTCTACTGGATTAGACATTTGGAGCCAAGAGAGACTCAGAATTGAAGAGCTATTTGAAGATCTGAATGTCAGCCCAGGAATGTGTGCAGGCTAGAGGTCAGTCTTTCTCATCCCTGGGGACCCATGAGACTCATCCTGTGGACTTTCACACTGGTGACCCCAGAGCCATGCCAGGAGCTAGTGAATTCTGACTGCCAAGGACTGGGTATGGAGGTTAGGAGTTTTTTTCAAGCTTCTAAATGGTTCTGATGAGCCATGGGGTGGGAGGGCTGAGAACTCTGCTCTCAACATCGAAAGAGACTCCAAGTTGAAGTCTATGAACACATCTGGGCAAGTCCTCTCCCACCCCAGCTATACTTTTGTTAAAGAAGTAATTTTATGCTCTATGGCAACAAGGTATTAAACTGATAAAGGAGAATTTGTGGTGTGAAAATACAGAGTAATTACCATGTGGAGGGAATTTTAAGTCACAAGTGTGCACAGTTAAACCTGTTCATTACATTAAGCCATCTCTGTAGGACTTTATTGGATACTGTGAGCATCACAGAGGTGGTTAGTAATCCAGCACAAAGACTGTGGCCTTGGATTTAATTTGTTAATATTCTTTCTGGCCTATTCAATGGCATCTGTAGCCAGCACCAAGGGCATCCTCAAAAGTACCTTGTTAATTCTAATGGCCAGTCTTCACTGGTTCCAAAAGGCGCAGTAGGATAAAACAGCAGTAAGGCAGGCATGGGCAGAATCTGGTGTCCTCTGACGGACAGCTGCAGCATTACCATCCTTGGCTGCCTGCCATCTATCAAACTATCTCCAGTTCAAAGGACAGCCATCACCCTCACCTGCTACCATCTCCTGGTTGAGGCAGGGAGGGAACATGAAGACACAAGAGCAGCATTCTATTGGCGTTTTTCCTTTCTCTTTTCTCTTAGGATCTCAATCATGGTTCATTGTCCTCTGACACAGGACAGCTGAGGAGGTAGGAAAGAAACCAAGGCTTCTCCTAATTAGAGGAACAGCAGTGATCCAGAGTAGAAAGTAGGAGAAAGAATATTGACTTGAGTAGTGTTGGTTTTACAGACTTTAAACAAGTAGGGCATTCTAGACTTGCATTCACATCAGCTCACTGGACAAGGAGCAAGACTGTGGTTATTAAACCGCTCACAGCAACTCATTACTCTTCTGTACTAAGGGGGGTGGGTAAGAACACAGTAGGCATGGATTTGCTTAGAAGTTCATTTCTCAGCTTTCTCTTAATCTCTTTCCCCAGATACAAAACCAACAGATATTAGTGTGTGTGCGTGTGTGTGTGTGTGTGTGTGTGTGTGTGTGTAGGCCCAGAAAATTATGCCCTAAAATATAGCAGTTTCCCATGACAAGAGCCTTGAGTTAAAGAAGGAAAGCGTCATAGTGCCCGCTCCTTGTCAAGTTGTTTCGTGGTTTACTCTCCCTCACCCAACACTCTAAATTCTAAGGATTAAAATGCTGACAGCTACATAACCTTTCAGAGCTATAGAATGTAGCCCAGGATATCTGATGACTGTCAGATAACACCAACATGGGCAATCCTCTCCTCATTCGAGTCTTGTGCATCAATTAATACAAAGCATGTAAATCATGAGAGGTTGAAGTTACTGAAAATCCATATACTGGGGGCCAAGAACCTGTGAGTAGACAGGTTATAAGCCCTAGAAGAGAACCTACCACCAATCTATCTACTACCAATCTATCCTGCTAAATGGACATAGTGCTAAACTGACTCCCATGAACTTATTCCTGTTTACCCACAAATTAGAGCATCTCTCAGTCCTCACCAGAGAAGCCTCTTTTTGCAGTAGATGGTGATTAGAATAGAACCACATGACTGGTCAGTGTGCAGAGAATGAGAGCCTGTGGGATGCTCAGCCATAAATGGATCTACGCCATACTCTCGCCTTTCGGTCCTCAGGGATTGTTGTGGAAGAAGGAACAGAAACACGTGTGAGAGCCAGAAGTGGGGAATGGCATCAGGGAAAACAGAAGTTGTGAAGCGTGTGCAAGACTTGAGTAAGCTAATGCCTGACCAGATCCCCTCATTCAGGGGACAGGGTGTGTGTGTGGAAGGGTAGACATGAAGAGCTACCCCTGCCTGCAGAACTCTTGGCCTTTGATAGCTGCTGGGGAGGGAGATCATGGCCCTGCAGGTCAACAGTGTTCCAGCATGTGGTCACACATTCAAGAGTATATGGACAGCACATATCAGACTTGATGTTTTGTTTTTAAAAGGGGGACACAAAGTTGGGTGGGTGGGTATGAGGGTAGCAGTTGTGAGAGGGGTAAATATGTTCAAAATGTACTGTTCACACATTCTCAAAGAACTAATAACAATTAAATTTTAATTTTTTTTTTAAAAAAAGACCATATGTTTATCTAAAGAAGTGCAGGACCCAGCCCCAAGAAGTCAAGGCCAGTTTAGAATGTTCTGGCCCAGCATCATAGGATTTCCTGCCCATTGTCTCACTGTGTTTAGTTTCCCTTCCTGTAAAAGCCTTCTCATGTTCTTGGGTTCCCTTGGTGTTAGAAACAAACCAAAATCTACATATCACGCTGAAGAAACTAACGGTGCCACAGTGCCTCGGCAAGGCAATTCTTTTTATTAAAAAGTTGCATCCAGACCTAAAGCAGTCTAGCAAGCATGCTTGAGCAAGGCAGTTTCTGTCTTTACCCCTGATGTATGTGCATTGTGGTGACTGCTTCTCATTGGTGGAGCTTGATGTCACAGTCCGACACAGCTGGCTAGTCAGCACGAAGGGACAGGGACAGTTGAGGAAATGTAAGTCCTTGCCCAGCTAACTTCCTTTGGTATGGGGCAGGAAAGTAAGACAGAAAGAAAAATGATTTCTCAAAATAGCTTTTTAAATTTTTTTTCTACCAAAAATAGCCCCTCCCTCACCCTTCTAAAAGCCCTCGAATAACCCTAATTGCCTTCCCACCTTCCTGAGTATTGCCTTTCAAGCAGGGAGCAGTCACACTTGAATCTGGTAGCATTCTCTCTAACCCTTTTCTTTCCTGTCTCTCACCCATTTTTCTCTCCCAATACATACAAAAGGAGGGCTTCCTTTCTGAAGTCTCCTTATCTGCCTAAAGATCAACCCTCTATAAATGAAAAGTTTTGTATAACCCTCCTTGAAAAATCTTGTAAACAAAGAAAAATTAACTCCCAACTGTTAAGTCTCAAACCGGGGGACAAATGACTCAGGTGCCTTATTTAACATCTCAAGGAGGACCTGGCCACCAGGTTCTCCCAGCATACCTCAGTCCCTACTTGTTATAGCTAACAACCCACCCTTACCCTAAACTTCTCCAGGGCAGGGGCTGGGCTGCCTTCTCCTGGCTGCCCATTCCAATATAATCCAATCATTTTGCTTACCTGGTCCTTTTTGACAGAATGCAGTCAAAAAGAATGACCCATGGTAAGCAAGGCCTTGAAGAACTATGAGAGAAGCTCCAGAATAAAAACGCAGAGGGCCTTTTACCTCAGGCGCCTTTTATTTCCTGGCTTATTCTTGGATGTGATTTTCTGCCTCCTGTGACAAGCATGTACATTCGATTTATAAGACATGTTTATTCTTGTTGGACATCAGAACATAGCTACAGAACCCAATCTGGTCAGTGTACCCTGAATCTGGATATGGCCTCTGCCTTGCTTTCATGAATTCCCAGGTACAACCTATAGGATGTGGCAGGCAGTGGTGTTTAAAAACAACCCAAACTCACCATACACTTTCTCTTCTTATCTCTTCCAAAACTCGTTCCCACCTCCAAGCCCTGAGCTAGTGTTCCTTCCTATAGCTAAGATGCTATAAGAACTTCAGTCATCTAGACATCCCTGAGTCTCACACTGGTGACAGTCCTGTGCATGGCATAGCATTTCTACCTGTTAACTTATCATCACTTATTTCCCACACTCAACTGTCAGAGAGTAGAGACTTTTCTCTCTCCTATACTGGTTAGTTTTCTCATCATTGAGACAAAAATGCTTGACAAAAGCAAGCTAAGGAAGGAAGGACTTATTTTGGGTCACAGTATAAAAGGGGACAGTCCATCATAAGGTCAAGCGCAGAGTGAGACCCCTGTCACTTTGCACCCATACCCAGGAAGCAGAGCGAGTTGAACGCTGGTACTCATCTTGCGTTTTCCTTCTTATTCAGTGCGAGACCCACTCATGGGATGGTGCTGCCCACCTCCAAGGTGGGGCTTCCGTCCTTAGTTAAACCTCTCTGGAAACATCCTCACAGATATACTCAGAGGTGTGTTACCATGGCGATTCTAAAATCAGTCACATTTTTAATGAGATGAAGCATTACAGCTCTCCTCCATATGCCTCGCCTTAAGCATAAAGAAGGTTGTTAGGAGTTTGATGGTTACCCTGCCCCACCTTAGTTCTTCCAAAATGTATGCCCTCTAATTAAACAACCAGAACCTAGTCACCTAAACCGAACACCTTAAAGTCATCCCAGATGCCCTCCTCTCTGAACGCTGGGAGACCTCTGGGCTTTCACCTCCCACAGCTTTCCTTCATCCCATTGTTCCCATTGTCCCTGGAGCCATGTTACTTCTATTGCCTTTATCTGCCACACTCACAGTGGCTTACCTTATTTATTCTTTGAAAACTACTGGGGCTGGAGAGATGGCTCAGCGGTTAAGAGCACCGACCGCTCTTCCAAAGGTCCTGAGTTCAAATCCCAGCAACCACATGGTGGCTCACAACCACCTGTAATGAGATCTGACACCCTCTTCTGGTGTGTCTGAAGACAGCTATTGTGTACTTATTTATAATAATAAATAAATCTTTGGGTCTGAGCGAGCAGGGTTGACCAGAGTGAGCAGAGGTCCTAAAATTCCCAACAACCAGATGAAGGTTCATAACTATCTGTACAGCTACAGTGTGTTCTCATAGACATAAAATAAATAAACAAATCTTAAAAAAATAAAATTATTTTTAATTGCATGGAACATGAATATATTAACATTTTAAAGACATTAATAACAACATAGGTAACCAAATATTCAAGATTAAATAATGATAATCTTTGGGCACATTCCAGATATTTTCTATGAATATCTATTTTTTAAATTTTTACTTTGTATATGTGCTTTTTCATATATGTGATATATATAATGCCATGCACAGTTTTGTCTCTTTCTGTTTTTAACCTAGCAATGTATCCTGGGTGAGTGTGTACTGACCTTATTTGTTCTATTACATAGTATGTCCTGGGGTGACAAGAAGCTTCTGGTAGAGTCTTGGTCCCCATTTCCTGGTATTCCTGCCTTGTGTAATCCTCTCAGGGTGTGTCTGTGAGGGTGTTTCCGGAATAAATTAGCATTTGAATCAGTAGACTGAGTGAGGAAGAGCCACCCTCACCAATGTGGGCAGCATCCTCCTAAACCTTTGAAGGTTTGGATAGAACAAAAAGGCAGAGGAAGGATAAATCTGTTTCTCTGTTCCTGAGCTGAGACATTCAAAGCTTTTCATTTTCAAGTAAAAGCAAGCCTTGGTAGTGCATGTCCAAAACAACATCAGGAGGCAGAGTAGGAGGGTTATATGTTTGAAGCCAGCCTGGGCTACATGGCAAAACCTCGCCCCCTACCTCAAATAAGAGAATATTCAAGGAACTATTACTGCTCAATATTTGCAAGATTCAGGGTTTACTCCCCAGCACCAAAATGAAAGAGAAGAGGAGGAGGTCGTGAAGGAGAAGGAGAGGGAGAAAAAAAATGAACAGCTGGGAAATTGTTTAATCAGTAAAATGCCTGCCGTGCAAGCATGGAGACCTGGATTTGGATCTCCATCACCCATGTAACCCCAGTCCTGGGGAGTCAGAGACAGATGGGTCCCTGGAGTTCACTGGCCAGCCAAACTAGCCAATCAGTGAGCTCCAGGCTCAGTGAGAGACCTTGACTGAAGACATAAGATTAAGAACTGAGGAAAACATTCAAGTCAGCTTATGTTCTCCATACAAATATACATACACATGCATGTGACTCATACACATGAGCATACATACACCACACATACACACACAACATACACAAGCACACACACACACACATCAACATATGCATTTTTTAAAAAAAATAGAATCTGGAGATTAATTTCAGAACTCAGGACTGGGGCTGGAAGACTGAGAGTTCAAGGTCACTCTGGGCTACTGAAATCATTGTGAAACACTATTTCAAAAGTAGAGGAAGAGATAAAGGAAGAGAAGAAAATATTTTTAAAGTGTAGATTAACTACACTTATCTAACATGATTTGGAAAATTTTATAGGAATGAACACAGGCACACAGTAAGATGAAGACCAAGCAAAAACGGGGAAAGGCAGCTATTAGAGGAGAAAGACTGCAAAGGCTGCCAGCCTTGCCATACTTTTGTCAGAAGGAGCCCACCAGAGATGACCACTAAGACACATTTTATAGCCAAGTCCGTATTACAAACAGTTGGGACTACATTCAGATATTCAGGTCCTGAGAGTAGCACAAAGTGTCCAGAGCACAGGGTTTCTGAAAGCAGAAACCGTATCCTGGCATTTTGTTCTGTTGCTTCTGGGGAGATGGAAAGGGGTACTTTGTATATGCAAGCAATTTGACAGAAGCTAAGATAAGCTGTTAGCTGGAAAGGTTTCAGAACAATCAAGCAGGTTAGCAGAAGCTAAGATAAGTTAGCTATGGCACCTTGACTTTGGGCTCCTAGAATACAGTTGAGTAATTTTCTATGGGATTCTCCATCAAGGAGATCAAATTCTAGATAAACCTAAAATGGCCTCAGCAAGAACACATGATGGAGGAACACCCTTACTCTCTGACTCTGTCACATTCCTCACTGGTTCTATAGGCATGAGTCAAACTGTTGATTCATCCTATTCGAGGAGAGCATAGTTGGTCCTAGAGATCAATAGCTTAGTTGACCATGAAGTTGAGGATGCAAGGCCCCACCATTAGCCTGATCAGAATAAGAATCAAAGGGTATAATGGCAGCGGTAAGGTAGTTAGCCATGGGGATAAACAGAAACTGATACCAACCATTAATCCATCTGTTTTCTTTCTTTCTTCCTTTCTCTCTCTCTCTCTTTCTTTCTTTCTTTCTTTCTTTCTTTCTTTCTTTCTTTCTTTCTTTCTTTCTTTCTTTCTGTTGAAGGTTTCTTTGACCAAGACAAGGTCTTCCCTAATTACCATTGACTGGTTGGCATGGAAGCAGCAAGTTTCTCTTAAGGCCATGTAAGTTCTCCCTGTTTCATAAAAAGGAGGTCTAGTGTTCTTCAGCAACACTACCTTTTCAAGGGAGTTAACTTGGCTCTCCAGCTTAGAAATAAAATTCCCTGTAGGGCATGATAGCCTACACCTTTAATCCCAGGACTCAGGAGGCAGAGGCGGGTGGATCTCTGATTTTGATGCCAGCCTGATCTAATGAGCAAGTTCTAGGACAGCCAGGGCCACCCAGAGAAACACTGTCTTTCAAAAAGAAAAGAAGAAAAGAAAAGGGAAAGGTGAAAGAAAGAAAGAAAGTAAGAAAGAAAGAAAGAAAGAAAGAAAGAAAGAAAGAAAGAAAGAAAGAGAGAGAGAGAGAAAGTAAGAAAGAAAGAAAGAAAGAAAGAAAGAAAGAAAGAAAGAAAGAAAGAAAGAAAGAGAGAGAGAGAGAAAGTAAGAAAGAAAGAAAGAAAGAAAAAGAAAGTAAGAAAGAAGAAAGAATTTTCTAAGTCTATCTTTGGAATTGAGTTTCCTAAAGTTCTGATTCCTTAACAACCAATACTGAGGTGCCTGTGGCAGTTGCACAGGACTACCTGTGCCTGGCTACTAGGATCAGGACCAAAATTAGGGCCTGTTTGATCTTCATTAACATTGAGTCAAGGTCAATGTCTTCATTAGTGTTTCCATTGCTACTCTGAAACCCTAAGTAAGTTGGGGAAGAAAGATATATTTAGCTTATACTTCCATATCACTGTTCATCATAGAAGGAAGTCAGGACAGGAACTAAAACAGGAAAGAACCTCGAGGCAGGACCTGATGCAGAGGCCACAGAAGAGTGCCGCTTACTGACTTACTCCTTGTGGCTTACTCAGCCTGCTTTCTTATAGAACCCAAGACCATCAGCCCAGGGATTGGACCACTCACCATGGGCTAGGCCCTTCTCCACCAGTCACTAATTAAGGAAATATCCTACAGGTTTGCCTACAGCCCAATCTAATATAGGCATTTTCTTGAGATTCCCTCCTCTCAGATGACCTTATCTTGGGCCAAGTTGACTGTCTTAGTTAGAGTTTTACTGCTGTGAACAGACACCATGACCAAGGCAACTCTTACAAGGACAACATTTAATTGGGGCTGGCTTACAGGTTCAGAGGTTCAGTTTGTTATCATCATGTTATCTGGGACATGGCAGCATCCAGACAGGCATGGTGCAGGAGGAGCTAAGAGTTCTATATCTTCATCTGAAGGCCTCTAGGAGAATATTGGCTCCTATATGGTTAGGAGGAGGGTCTTAAAGCCACAGTGATACACTTCCTCCAATGAAGCCACACCTCCAAATAGTGCCGGGCCAAGCATATTCAAACTACCATATTGACATAAAACTATCTAGCACAGCCAATATGAGTTCTCCCTTCTTCTCCATTATAGGCATATTCCTGGGGGATAACATAGACCAATATACATAGAGTGTGGTTTTCCAATGAATCAGGGGAGGCACATTTAGTCAGACAAGCAAGCCAGGTAATTCAAAGATAACATGCAGATACCTTGTCCTTAGCGAAGCATGGGTAAAATTGTAACCCCTGAAGACCTTTCAATAGCCAGTCACTTATATAACGTGATTTACTGACCCCCCTGTTATTTTCTTAGACCATATTGTCCTACCCATAGAAGGGACATAAAAGAGCAGAGGTCCACCCAAAAGAAAGAGTTTCCTATCCCTGGTTTTTCTGAATTCCTATAGCCAGGTTTGGGGCTGATAGAGATTGTGTATCTTGAAGTAGTAAATTCTGGTCAGTCTTATCTTTAAGGGATCCAAGGTCTAAATGATGGTCCTTCTGTCCTTGTCCTCAGTGGCCTCTTTTCATGGGATGACACCAGCTACTTTGACAGCATCTAGGGAGATGAAGATGACTGGACTGGTATCCTCTTTATACAAACCAAGTCTCCTGGATGGAACTGGCAGTCAGGTTCAGAGGTAGGCTATGGAAAGATTCCCAGTCCAGTCAATGGCCTGATGAGCTTCCTGCAAAACTTACAAGGACTTGAGAAGATGATATCTCAGAATTTAGGGAGAATGAGAGGCAGTTTCCCAAACTTCACTCCAAAAGGAGCATGCCCTTCTCAATAAAGAGTACATCAGATCCTGAGCAGGGCTCAATTTTTTGCTAGTTTTCAGGACCAGTTTAGTCAGAGTCTCCTTAAGAGTTTCATTTATCTTTCCTAGAGCTCTGGGGCCTACATGCACAGTGTAATTTCTAATTAATATTTAATACCTTTGTCAGATTTTGAAACACTTTGACCATGAAGGCCAGGCCATTGTCAGGCCCCAAAGCTAGAAGCAGTGAAAGCCTACTAGATATTGCAAGAAGATTCTTAATAACTATTCGAGCAGTCTCTGTTTGGGTGAGGCAAGCCTCCCCCCATCCTGATCAGCTGTCCACAAACACAGGCAAATATTTATAGCCTGAAACAGTAGGCCTGGTTTCAATAAATTCCAGCTCCCGCTCTTCCCCAGGCCCATTTCCTCAAGCCTGGATCCCTTGTGGGATCTTCCTTCCTTCTTTGGGGTGTGCCTGAGCATAGATGCCTTTAATCAGGCTTTCCAAATTTGGAACATACTACAGGATAAAGCATTTTTCCTGTCCCCTAGGTGGTTGGCTTGGTGGGGATTCATAACCAGTCCAGTCACCTTCCCAGACTCACCAGAAGGGTGGGTCTGTCTTCTGGCAGCTTCCACCATCCTTCTGTATCCTGTTTGGCCAGTTCTTGTTTCACGCAGTCAAATTCACCCCAGAGTATGTTACTGCATTCCAGGCTGTCCAGTAAACTGGGCTCCATATGACCTAGGTCTACATCTATTATTTGTGAACATCTCTGGCAGGGCTATGAAAACATGGAGGGCCCTGGTTCTAGGGCTAATTCCCAAGTGGCCAAGTCAGCCACTCTGTTGCCTCTGGCTTCTAGGGAATCTCCTTTTTGGTGAACAATGAATTTGCAAAGAATTTGGTGAATTCTTTGCAATGAACAATGGACACCATCTTAGGTAATCAGATAGTTTCCAATAAGGCCAAGATTTCCTCTCTATTTTTGATTTATTTTCCTGCTGAGGTTAGCAATCCTCTTTTCCTGTAATAGAGGCCCATGAACATTGGCTATGATAAAAACATATCTGCTGTCAGTGTATATAGGATAGCTTTATCTTTCCCCCAGCAGAGTGCTTTAGTCAAATCTAAATGCTCAGATTCTTGAACTAAGGTTTCTCTGCTTAAAGACTGTGCACAGATACTCTTATCTTGGGTCATCACCACTGCCTCTACGTACCTGACCCCATCTTGGATGAAATTGCTCTTATCTGTGAACAATACCTTTTTTGGTGCCACCAATAATAATACATCAGTCAGATCAGACAGGATAAACTGGACCTCAACAGAGTCATGCTGGGGCCCTGCAGGATCATTGTCTGGCAGGACAGTTGTCAGGGTTGAGGGCTGATGCCTTGTGGAACCAAATGTGGGGTCAACTCAGAAACAAGGCTTGGTATTGGGTCACCCAGGCATTACATATCCATCTCTCCAGCGCTCCCCTCAAGTGGGTCTCAACAGAATGTGGAGCTGTCAGGAACAGCTCTTGCCTTGTTAATTTATCAGCTTCTCTTTTTTTTTTTTTTTTTTTTTTTTTTTCTTTTCAGACAGGGTTTCTCTGTGTAGCCCTGGCTGTCCTGGAAGTCACTCTGTAGACCAGGCTGGCCTTGAACTCAGAAATCCACCTGCCTCTGCCTCCCAAGTGCTGGGATTAAAGGTGTGAGCCACCACCGCCCGGCATTTGTCAGCTTCTTGTACTAGCTGAGCAGTGACAGCTATATCCCTTATACATGCTAGCTTGGACAGATATGCCACTGGTCTTTCCATGGTCCCAGGGTCCCTAGGGAATGCTTCTGGCTTCATCCACATACAAATGGAATGCCTTTGTAACGTCTGGAAGGGAGAAGGATAAGGCAGACACCAGGAACTTTTTCAAGGCTTCGAAGGCCCTCTACTCAGTCTCAGTTCATTCCAAAAGCTGTATGCCACCTCACACCAGTACTAGCATAGCAGGGCTTGACTATCTAAGAAAATCCCATTATCACATAGCCAGAAGTACACAATGACCCACAAGTTGGTGTGGGAGCAGGGATTTTCAGGATGGCTGAAATATGGTCATGGGAAAGTGTTTGCTTTCCTTTCTCTAGATTTTAGGAACACACAGCTGAACCTTCTTTGCCAAGACCCCAGGGCTTGGAGGGTCACTAAAAACTACCTTCTGACCACATTCTTCCTCGGTGGTCAGCTGTTTTTACACCGGAATGGGGTGCTTTGTGGATGTTTTTGTCTAAACTCCAAGAGATCTGTTCTCAGGGCCCCAAATGATGCTGACAAGTCCCTGAACCCCTCTCCTGGTTTTTTTCTCCCAATTCTGCTTTTGTCTATTCCCCCAAGTACAGTGATCTCTACATGGGAGTTTCTTTCTATGTCCTGTCTTTGGCTAAATCTTTTGCTGTTATAAACTTTTTGAGCAATTTCCAAAAGTTGAGACCTATTCATACCTTCAAAGCACTCTAATTTCTAGAACTTTCTCCTTATGCCTAGGGCTGATTGCAGGACAAAGGCAACATTAGTGGCTCACTGTTTTGGGGTTGTGTCTCTGACTATAAGGGTAAATACCTGTTATGTCTCACAAAGCCTTTCGAGAAACTCAGCCAGTAATTCCTCAGGACCTTAAGTGACATCAGTTAAGTTAGTCAGGAGGTCTCCTGGCTACCACTTTTCATTCAGTTATGGCTGTCCGGAAGGAGACTGTTTAATAGCCTCTTGCCTTAGAACAGTTTCCAACAGGATGATAAGGGCCTGTGGTTTCTCCAAAAATGGAGGGGTTTTGGTCTTCTAATTACACATGTCACTGATAAAGAGAAGGGCACATAAACCATGAAGGGGAAGGACTTGAACTTCCACTTTTCCTCCAGGGAGACTGGGAAATTATTTCCCCCTTCCCCTTGGAGCATGTCAGGAAACTATTTCCTTCCCTCTGTGGCAGGGCTGAGAGAACAGGCAGAAGTTATAGGTTTCTCTGAGTGGCCTGGTTGGGCCAAAAGGGTTCAGGTCCCCAACAAGAGGACACAGGTCTTAAGCCGGGACAGAAGTTGGTCTTGTACCAAAGAAAGCAATTTGTTATTACAGAGAAACTGGTGGCTACAGCCTAGGCTCAGGAACCACTGGCATCACCATAGCAACCACAGCAGTAGCCACCCACTTCAGTGTAGCCACAGTCACCACCAAAGGGAAGCACCACAGCAGCAAATGGGCAGCCCACTGTGGTCTGAGAACCTATAGGAAAGTATTTATTACCTCAGGGGCAGCTAAGCCTGTGGTGGCAGGACAGCTCACTCCCCTTTCCACTCTAGATCTGTTTCTCCAACCAACAGAACTGATAGAAACACACAGAGAGACACACAGGAGAACACAGTCATGTAGAGACACACATAGTAAACAGAGGTGGCCACCACACAGTCATACATCTGAACAGACCAAGGGAGTCTGGTGATGTCTCACACAAATACTGGACACAGGATCTAGGATTACTTCTAACCTCCCATGTTGTACCCTAACCAGATGGTGCCTCTTACAGACCAAACACCTCCAGGAATGTTCAAATCAAATGACTTTCAATTTACCTTTCCTTTTACTTTTAGGTTGTAGCGTCAGGATACCTCAAGAGCCCTTGGCAGTGATCAGTGAGGGAGGATTTTCTTGGAGTTCTGGAACATCTTGGGGTGTGCATCCCCTTCCTCTCACAAGATTCCTCTCCAGCTAATAACTCTCCCCCTCTCCTAGTCTCCAAAGGCCCCTGAGTGTTTAGGTTCAGTCTCTGGAGATCTCACTGGGGCCTCTAAAATGTTACAGGAATGACCACTCAGACACAGTGTCTAACCAACCGAAAGGCTGTATTCCAGATGGCTGGGACTACATTCAAGTATTTGGGTCCCAAACAGCACCAAGTGTCCAGTGTTCTGTTTGAAAGCAGAAACCAAGTCCTAGCATCTCGGTCCACAGCTGCAAAGGAGGCTTCAAGTTATGCAAGCAATTTGACAGAAGCTGAGATAAGCAGTTAGCTACAGAGGTTTCTGCACAAGCAAGCAGTTTAGCAGAAACTAAGATAAGTTAGCTAGGATATCTTGATTTGGGATTCCTAGAATAGAGTTGGGTAATTTTCCACAGAATTATCTATTATGTAGATCAAATTCTAGTTAAACCTAAAACAGCTTCATCAAGAATACAAGATGGAAGAATCTCTGCACTGTCTTGATCTCTAACTTCCAGAGTCTGGAACTAAGAGGTAGTAAATTTGGAGGTTTGGTTTGGTTTTGGTTTTGTTATAAAGACAGTGCTATAAACCACATCAAGGGGGATCTAGGTATATAGGTTGTAGAGAATTACCTAGAATATGTAAAATATACAGCACCACCACAACACCCCAAAAAGAAGGAAGAAGGTTGCTAAGGGGATGGCCAGCAGATAATGTATTCATCATGAAGACCTGAGTTGGAATGCCTAGCACCCATGCAAAAGCCAGTGACACATGTCCATAATGGGAGATGGAGGTAAAAACAGGAAGATCCCAAGGGCTCATTAGTCAGCCAATCCAGCTGACAAGGGAGTTAACATTATGAGAGATTCTATCTTAAAACATGGGATGGAAATGATTAGCTTCTGTCCTCCACATGTGTACACAAAGATGTGTGCACCCACGGAGGGACACACACACACACACAAAAATGGTAAATGAATTTCTGCTTGCTATGCAAAGTGAGGGGCCCTTTGTAAGGGGTACACACTTCAGTCATGTTAGTGCACACCTGTAAGCTCAGCACTTGGGAAGTGGAGGTAGAGCAACCCAAAGTACAAAGTCATCGTCAGCTACCTACAGATTCCAGGCCAGCCAGACCACATGGTATGCTATCTCTAGTGAAGGAAGAAACATTTCCAGGCCAGCCTGACCACATAATGTGCTATCTCTAGTGATAGAAGAAATATTTACAAATCATGTGGGTAAAGATGAACACTAATATTCAAATAAACTTTATTAACCATTAAGAAAAAGGAAATTGAACAGAAAGGAGCAGGCAATTTTTGTAAAGAATCTTATGAATTGTCAATAAATAAATATGGAATAAGTTGCTCGCGTATGTAGATCAGCCTTTTCCACCAATGATTTTTGCCAAATTTACAAGAGTGAAAATATTCAGCTCTGACAAAGGGTGTTAAGAACTAGGGATGGCTGCATATGTTAGAAAAGAAACCTGGAGATATTTGAGAAAATTCAAAGTATAAACACCATGGCAGAGAGAAGTTTGAGACAGCCCTTCTCATATAGCACTGGTTGCCTTGAACTCTGGATCCTGTTACCTCAAGCCCTTGAGTGCTGGCATTACAGTTAAGTACCACCATGTCTGACTACAATATTAATGATTCAGAAATCCTACCTTTGTACATCTATGTTACAGTAGCAAAAGCTCCGTTATATCCAGAATCACCCCTAAAATGCCATGTTGCAGTATTTTGGTCATTGCTAAACACAGAAACCCTGAATATCCATCCAGAGAGAATGAGTAAGTAAACAAATTCAACCTGATTTATCTTAAGAGATAACACCAAGGAAAAAGACCAGACTAAGAAGTCATATGTATATGGTGCTATTTTTGCAGTTTGAGCCAGATCAAAAAAGTAAACCAACCCAACTACAGTAAAAAGTGGGTCTAGATGGGATGGTCCTTTTAATGCAGGACTCTTGTTTCAGTCTCTGGAATGAAGCAAGGAAGGGAGAGAGGGAGAGAGGGAGGGGGGAGAGAGTGGGAAGAGGAAGAAGGAGAGGGAGGGAGAGGGAGAGAAAAAGAGGAAGAGGGAGGGAGGGAGAGAGAGAGAGAGAGAGAGAGAGAGAGAATCCATAGTTATCAAACTTGGACAACTTCAGGATAAGAGAGAGCAGAAGTCATGATTTTTCCCCTTAATATCATCCTTAATTTTAAAAACAAATACATATGGGTTTATTTTTTGAATCTAATCATTTATAAAAGTCAGAACCTCCCAGTTGACTCTCAGAACGACCCTGGAAGCCTCTCTTGAACTTCCACATCTACAAGCCTGTATCTCCAGATCCCCTCAGCACTTCAACCACGCCAGCACTTCAACCACGCCACACCTCTGTGGCTGGTGATTTCTTAAAACAGCATCTTGTGTTTGACATCTAGACTTCTGCACCCTCCTCCTAAAAGTTCTACCTTTTCTATTTGCCCCCACAAACTCATACTTATCCTTAAGACCACCTACCCCCTTCATGCCACACTGACATGTGAATCACACTATAATTTTCTGTACGTATAAATGCATATGTGTCTGCGGTATCCCACTTCCTTGAGCTTGGTTGGAATGCAGAAAGATTTTTTTTATTAACTTATTTATTCACTTTACATCCCAATTGCAGCCCCCCTTCCTCCCAGTCCCACACTTACAAATTCCTCCCCCCATTACTCTCTCCCCTACTCTGAGGACTCCCTTGAGTAACATTCCTCCCTGGGATATCTAGTTCCATCAGGACTAAGTACATCCTCTCCGACTGAGATCCAGCTAGGCTGTCCAGTTACATGAAGGGGATCCAGTGGCAGACAGAGTCAAAGACAGTCCCCATTCCAATTATTAGGAGACCTACATAAAGACAAAGCTGTACATCTGCTACAAATGTGTAGGGGTTCTAGGTCCAGCCTCTACATGCTCTTTGCTTGGTGGTTCAGTCTCTAATAAAACCCCATGGGCCCAAGTTTGTTGACTCTGTAGGTCTTTTTACAATGTCCTTGACCCCTCCAGCTTACTCAATTCTATCCCCAACTCTTCCAGAAGACTCCCCAAGCTCCACTTGGCTGTGAATCTCTACATCTGTTTCCATACAGATTTTAATCCTTACTGAATGAATCAAAACTAAAACAGTGTACTGGGTCTTGCATATTGTGTGAGCCAACCATAGTATTATCTAGGCTATTTTGATTTTTTTGTGTTTTCAATAGGCCAGGATGGATGACACATTTTGTAAATAGACTAATACAATTTGATTGAAGGCTTTCTGAGAAGTTGAGACACTTGCAATCAGTTTTCCAGTAGCCAGAATTCATTTTTAGTTTGGGCTAAATTTCTGAATAGGAGACAAAGTATGCATATGGGAATGCAGTTTGTTGTTTTGAAAGTCATATCAGAATGGGCTGAGGAGGTGAGTCCATGGGTAAGAGCACTTAGTGTGCAAGCATGAAGACCTGAGCTCAGAGCCCCAAGACCAACATAAAAAGCTGAGCACAGCCTGCACTATGTCTTAGTCAAAGTTCTATTGTTGCAAAGAGATACCATGACAATGGCAGGTCTTATAAAGAGTTTAATTGGGGCTGGTTTAGAGTTCAGAGATTTAGTCCATCATCATCATGGCGGTAAACATGGCAGCATGCAAGTAGTCATGGTGCTAGAGAGGTAGCTGAGAGTTCTACATCTGGATCAGCAGGCAGCAGGAAGAGAGAGTGACACTGGACCTGGCTTGAGCATTTAAAACCTCAAAGCCCACCCCCAATGACATATTTACTCCAACAAAGCCACACCTACTCCAACAAGATCATACCACCTAGTAGTGCTGCTCCCTATGAGCCTATGGGGAACCATTTTTATTCAAACTACCACAACCTCTAACCTCAAAGCTAGGAGACAAGGCCAAAAGAATGGCTGGGGCTTTCAGGTTGTCAGCATCGTTCCAGGTTCAGCATTTTCTTTGACTGTGGTGTCAATGTTTTCTATGATGTCTTCTGCCTCTGAGATCTCTCTTCTATCTTTTATATTCTGTTGGTGATGCTTGCATCTATAACTCCTGACCTCTTTCCTAGGTTTTCTATATCCAGGTTGTCTCTCTTTGTGATTTCTTTATTGTTTCTACTTCCATTTTTAGATCCTAGATGGTTTTGTTCAATTCCTTCACCTGTTTGGCTGTGTTTTCCTATAATTCTTTAAGAGATTTTTGTGTTTCCTCTTTAAGGTCTTCTACCTTTTCCTGTGTTCTCCTTTATTTTTTTAAGGGAGTTATTTATATCCTTCTTAAAGTCCTCTATCAGCATCATGAGAAGTGATTTTAAATCCAATTCTTGCTTATCAGATGTGTTGGGGTATCCAGGACTTGCTGTTGTGGGAGAACTGGGTTCTGATGAGTCCATGTAGCCTTGGTTTCTGTCGGTAAAGTTCTTGCACTTGCCTTTTGCCAACTGGTTATCTCTGGTACGAGTTGGTCTTGCTATCTCTGGTGTGAGCTTTTCCCTCCTGTGGGCCTGTAAGCCTGTGTCAGCACTCCTGGGAGACCAACTCTCTCCTGGCGGGACCCCTGCACAGAGGGCTTTGGAACAGCCCCAGCTCCTGGGTGCAGATGGAGGCAAGAAGAACTCTGTCCCAGCTGCTCTGCCACTTCTGTGGCCTGTGCACTCTTAGTTGGTCCCGCCTTCAATTGGCTTGTCTCAATGGATAGGGGAAAACACCTGAAGACCTCGTATGCACAGGCACAAAGACACACACTTCATCAATAATCTCATGTATGAATGACTGTAGTACAGGTACTCTGTACTACTCCATGTTGCAGAAACACTGTCTCCAGGATGCTACACCCCAGGCTCTTGTCCAGCCAGATGCCATCTTAGATCCTCTAAAGATAGAAGCCAAGGTCTTTCCCCTGTCCTTGCTCCATTCAACAGCTCCCCCCACCCATCTCCTCTGCGCCCGCTCTAGTTCCTTTTCTTTGGAGGATCTGGTTAATTACAGCAGGATCTGGCATATACTATCTCTTTGTCTCTACACCCCTAGACAACACTGCCTGCCTGCTGTTGCTAATCCCTGGATTTCATGTATTAGTTTACTTTTGCTATGAGACAAAAGTACCACCCAAATATATCTTATAACCATCATTGGCATGTTGCTCACAGTTCATATGATTTAGGCTAGGATCAGCTGGGCCTATTATTCTGTTGATCTTAGCGATTTGTAGCCAAGTCCTCAGGGGACTCTGTTTAGGGAGCTATCTGCCTGTCATCTGGGCCAATGGTAGGTCCATGTGTCTCTCATCTTGCAACAGTCTGATCCAGTCATATTCAGTTGGTAGCTGGTTGAAAATAAGAAGGGGATGAGGAGGGAAAAGAATCTCTTGAGGCCTGTTATAGTTTGGATGTAAAATATTCCTAAAGGTTTGTGTGTTGAAGGCTTGGTCTCCAACTGGTAGTACTACTGAGAACTGATTGGAACATGAGGCTGCTGACTCTATTGATAGACTAAGTCATTTGTGAGCTCACAGCAGAGTGAGCTACTATGTGGTGCAGCCTTGTTAGAGGAAGTAGAGGACCTGCCTATGAAAGATGTAACTTGTCTTCTCCCTTTCCTCTCTCTCTCTCTCTCTCTCTCTCTCTCTCTCTCTCTCTCTCTCTCTCCTTCCTAGCCACCATAAGATGAACACCTCTACTATACATCCTCCCTCTATGATATTTATGATATTTTCCCTCACCAAAGACCCAAAGTGACACACATGGGTCAAGTGACCATGAATTGAAAACCCCCGAAACTATGAGCCAGACTGAGTTTTTTTTCTTCCTCAAGTGGCTTCTTTCAGGGTTTTGTCAGAGCATAGAAAACTGACTAGTATAGGACTCAGACTCAGACTCTGCACATTATTTCCTTCCAAAGGAAGTCCTCGTCAACCCTCCTAGGCAGATTCAAAGGGTAAGGAAATCAGCTCATTTCTTCATGACTAATAACAAGGTCTGTCTTCATTTGCAAATCTTCCATCACTTGCCATTGCCTATATCACCAACCTCTCAAGAGATTACCATTTTCCTAATTAGAGCCTGTGTGTATATTTCAATGTGTTTTATAAGATGTGAGTTAGGGAAAACAAGAAAAACGGGGTCTTCTCTATTCAAATATCCTTGCGATTAATGTCATTAGTCTGGCTTTTTAAAAGTTAGTCCATGTGATGATGTGCATTCAGAAAAGATGGACTGAGTGGCAACAACATGATAGGCATGAGGTATTATGGACCACACGCTGTGAGCTAGTATAGAGTTGGAAAGGTAAGATGTCTGTCTTGAGCAAGTTAATGCAATGCATGAAGATCCAGGCACTCACTCAACAAGTGCTGTATAGGGTTTGCTCAAATGAAGAACAGGGGCTAGGGATGTAACATAGCTCCATGGTAGAATCTTGCTTACTATGCATGAGGATCTAGGTTGAATCCTCAGCATCACCAATGTCTTAGCTTGATTTCTATTGCTGAAATAAACATAATAACCAAAAATAAGCTGGGGAATGGTGGCACCTGCCTTAAATCCCAGCACTTGGGAGGCAGAAGCAGACAGATCTCTGCATTTGAGGCCAACCTGGTCTACAGAGCAAGCTCTAGGCCAGCCAGGGGTACAAAGAGAAACCCTATCTTGTAAAAATTAAAAACAAACAAGCAAACAAAAAAGTAATTTATGGAGTAAGGGGTTTATTTCAGCTGACAACTCTTAAGTCATAGTCCATTACTGAGAGAAGTCAGGGCAGGAACTCAACACAGAAACCTGGAGGCAGAAACTGATGCAAAGTTCATGGAGGAATGTTGCTTAGTGGCTTGCTCCCCATGGTTTGTTCAGCTTTCTTTCTTATTACAACCCAGAATCACCTGATCGGGGGTGACACCACACACAGTGGGATGTATGCCTGCACATTAACCATCAATCGATGAAATATCCCACAGACTTGACTACAGACCAAACTAATGAAGGCAATTACTCAATTGAATTTCTCATTACCTACATAGGTCTTGGTTTGTGTCAAGATGGCAAAAATCAACAAGCACAGTCGCACATGCACAAAAGGCAAAGATGAGGAATAGGAAGGGGGTAACCAAGACAATTAGTGTGACCATAGGGTTCACAACCTAAGAAGGGAGCCAGCCATTTTGGTCTGTCTGTTGTGCAGGGAATTAAGTAACAGGAAGGCTAACATCTTCTGTATATTGCTCTATCTCCATTGCCTGACAACAGGCCAGCATGCAGTAACTGGTAAATAAATATTCATTGAGTACATGAATAAAAGATGTGTACACAGTGCTAACCAAATGCAGATGAGAAAAAAATTAATTGTGAGAACAAGAAACATCTTCATCAGAACAGGTGAGTTGTAAATGTCAACCAAAAAGGAATTGTCTTGTTCAGAGAAGAGGGCTGAAGAGAAAACTCCAGGGTCAGCGGAACAACATGAGAGAAGTCTGAAGAGTAGGTTGCCAGCCCTGAGATGATGGGGCTGGAAAGTCATCCCACACCCAAACAACCTTTGGGGTTACCGAGGTTCTCCTGTCTCACTTGAGTATCCAAACAGCGATTTGAACCCCTCATCAATGACAAAGGACAATGGCATCGACCTTCATTGTGCCATAAAAGGTGGCCCCACCCACCATTTAGCCAGAGGGGAACATAGGTTTGAGATTTGCCTATGTGGTTTGGGGAATTTTGAATATTTACTCAGAGGCATCAACAAAATATTTATAAAGAATCTAAGCAAACACACAGGGGTGGAGATGCAGAGGCCAGAAATGCCTGTGGGAGGCGGCTTGAGAGAGAAGGCTTGGGAGCTGACCAGAAGGATGCTAGTGGCAGCCTAAGCACTTAGCTCTGAGATTTTCATCAGCCTCCACTGCCCTCTTCTCCCGGATAAAGAACTAAAATCTCCTTTTTTTTTTTTTTTTCTGTTTGAGACTTCAGAGAAGACAAAAAGAAAGTCCCCTCTATGCCAGTCCCGCCCTCCTGCAAGATAGACAGGTGGGAGTCTCGAGGAAGGGCAATGGCAGTCATCTTTGATAACATACTGCAGTTTCATGTTCAAGGTCATTCAGAGCCTTAAATCCTCGTCCTGAGGCTTAAATCTCAGCATAATGCTCAATTTCTTTCTTATCCCAGTAGGAGCAGAGGAAAGACTTTTGTCCTTCACCCTCAGAAAACTTTTTGGAAGGAACTAACTAGACATTAAACAGGAAGCAAGAAGTATACAGTGATTAATGCCGTCAGGGGAAGGGACGGGGAAAAATCACAGTGTGCAAATCTACAAATTTTAAGTCTCAAGAAAACAGATAGTCAGAGCTTAAACAATCTCTCTGAGAGGAGGAGAGTAGAATTCATTTGAGGGAGACTGAATTATGTTTGGGGGAATCCAGCAAGCTTGGAAAAACATGCCAGGACAAAGTGTGAACACAGAAGCATGGAAGATAAGTGAATCTCTTAGGAGTATTTAATGGGACTGAAATAAAAGACAATTGTGCGTGACGAAAGTCTGTCCAAGTGTGTTGACAGACTTCTGCCTTTCCTCCTGTGAAATGAGCTTAATGGAAGCTCTGAGGTAATGGTTTTCTTCCCTCACTGAGCTGGGCTTTAAGCAGACAAGGAGACACCAGAGCTGAACCTCCTCAGCATCTGCTTCCCTCTGAGTCCTTGGAACAATCAACACACAAGGGCAGCTTCTGCACACTGCATCCCCAGGCTACCAAACGCTTCCATTCTTGTAAGGAGTTCTGTTTCAATTTCTGTTATTATAGTAAAATACATAAAACACAAAATTCATTATCTTAAAAAAATGAGAACACAACAAACTTAACCATTCATGGTGCCTGATCTTGGTGATGCACTCGACAAACACAGGAAGAGGGAACCTCAGTGGAAGACTTGCCTCTATCAGATTGGCCTGTGGGCCAGTCTTGATTGGTAACTAATGTAGGAAGGCTTAGCTCATTGTGGGTCTGACCCATATAAGAAAGTTAGCTGGGTTGGAGAGATTGCTCAGTGGCTAAGAGCATTTGTTCTTGCAGAGAACCCAGGTTTAATTCCCAGCACCCACATAATGGCTCCTAACTATCCATAACTCCAGTTCCAGGGGATCTGATGTCCTCCTCAGACCTCTTTAGGCACCAGGTATCCATATGGTACTCAGGTGAGAGCAAAACATTCATACCAAAAATAAATACATAATAAATAAATAAATAAATAAATAGTTAGATAGATAAATAAATAAATAAGAGAGTTAGCTGATGCACCCATAAAGCCTCACCAATACAGCTGCCTAAACATGATCTGAACAAGGAGAATAC
The DNA here is from genome assembly GCF_008632895.1 of Mastomys coucha. NCBI lineage: Eukaryota > Metazoa > Chordata > Mammalia > Rodentia > Muridae > Mastomys > Mastomys coucha. The sequence goes on from NW_022196904.1 coordinate 111,903,321, forward strand.
CAATAGACATGCTAATGTGGAATGGTGAAAGGTCATGAGGCCCCAGTTCTAGACAAAATACTACAGGTATAGAAATGCTGAAAGGGAGGAACACACTTTAATTGGTTATCCAATACTCAATGGTCATCTATGGTAATATTATGTGGACTTAGCAGCTTAGCAGGAGAGAGAGAGAAAGAGAGAGAGAGAGAGAGAGAGAGAAGCAGCAATTGAAGAAAAAGAAGCTATGAATTTTAAAGAGAGCAAGGGGTAGGGTACTTAGGAGAGTTTGAAGGGAAAAAAAGGAAGGAGGAAATGATGTCATATATTATAATCTAAAAAGTTGTTAATTATTATTAGGAGAAGAGGAAAAGAAGGGGGAAAGAGGAAGAGAAGAAGAAGAAAACAAAGAAAAAGGTTAGCGCTGATCATGAGCCAGTAAGCAAGCAGGATACAGCATTCTTTCAAGGTCTCTGTCTGAGTCCATGCCCTGATTTCCCTCAAGGATGGGCTTGACATTGAAATGTAAGCCAAATGTGATGGTTTGTATATGCTTGACCCTGGGAGTGGCACTATTAGAAGGTATGGCCCAATTGGAGTAGGTGTGGCCTTGTTGGAGCAGGTGTGTCACTATGGTGTGGACCTTAAGACCCTCACCCTAGCTGCCTGGAAGTCAGTATTCTGCTAGCAGCCTTCAGATGAAGATATAGATCTCCCAGCTCCTCCTGCACCATGCCTACCTGGATGCTGCCATGCCCCTGCCTTGATGATAATGGACTGAACCTCTGAACCTGTAAGCCAGCCCCAATTAAATGTTGTCCTTTATAAGAGTTGCCTTAGTCATGGTGTCTGTTCAAAGCAGTAAAACCCTAAGATACCAAATATATTCTTTCCTCCTGGAAGTTGCTTTTGGCCATGGTGTTTATCTAACAGAAAGCAAACTAGGATGCCATTTAAATAATGTTAATACTTTTAAGGGGCTGCTGGTGAGACAGCTCAGTGGGTAACAATGCTTGCCTCCAAGCCCAAGGACTGGAGTTCAAGACCCATGTGGTGAACAAAGAATCAACTCAGCTCAGGAAAGTTGTCCTCCGACTGCCCCACACTCCCCATGGCAGGAGTTAGGCATGCAGTTCCCTCAAGAAGCTACTGGGTTTTGGGGGTCAGATTTTAGTTTCCTTCAAGGTGATTTCCACAAGGAGCCATCATCTCTTCCTTCCTGTGGGCCTAGAGACACAATCTTTTTGCTTATTTCTACAGGGCCTAGCTGATACCCACTCACTTGAAGCAGAAAGGTATGACAAAAGCAAGAAGAGACTGCCACGCAGAAGAAATGCCAAGAACAGGAAAATGACCTTCAAGAGAGAAGAACCGATCTTAAATGTTTAATGCAAACAGAAGCTACAGAGAGCAGGTTGGTTACAGGAGACATAAATAAGGCAGTAAGTTAAAGGACGAGCTCGGGAAAGATCTCCTGGAATCTCTTTGTTTATCTTAGAATAAAGAGATAAAAGTTATGAGAAAAGAGATGAGACATGAAGAATAGATAGGGGGCATTCAAAAAACAAACAGTGTGTGTTGAGAATCCCTGAAGGCAGGACCTGGGACACCAAAATGGTAGCCTTCAGCACCTCAGCCTAGGTTGTTCATCAGACTCAGAATCAGAGAGAAACTCAGCTTGGACTTGGAGGTCTGGCATGGCTTGCTGTGTCAACTCTAGAAATTTCCTTGGCCTCTCTGTTTCAGTTACTTAATTTTATTGAGTGGGTTATTATTATAATATTAACTCCTTATGGAAGTTGTGTGAGGTGATGTTCGTAAAATAATTTGCATGCAGTTTAAACAAACACAAACACTCAGCCAGTGTCCCCTCTTACTGGCTGAATCATGTTCCCTCCAGATTCCTATGTTCAAGTCTAAACAAGACCTTAGATCAGTGACTCTCAACCTGTGGGTCATGACCTCTTTGGGATTGAATGTCCCTTTCACAGGGTCACTCAAGAGTATTCGAAAACATGCATAATTACAGTATGAGTCATAACAGTAGTAAAATTAGTTTTAAAATAGCAACAAAAAATAATTTTATGGTTGGGGGGTCACCACATGAGGAAGTGTATTAAAGGTTTCGCAGGCAGCATCACAAAGATTAAGAAGCACTGATTCAGAGTGTCACAGTATTTAAAGATAGTGCCTCTGGACCAGTGAGATGGCTCATTAGGTAAAGGTGCTTGCTGTCAAGCCTGATGACCTGAGTTTGATCCTTGGGACCCACATAATAGAAACGAGTCATCTCCTACATATTTTTACCTCCACATGAGTGCTGTTGCTTACGTCTTCTGTGCCCCCTTTATGAACATATGCACACAAAAATAAATAAATATATTATTTAAAATTTTAGAGATGGTGCCTTTGAAAAGACAATGGTGGCTCCTGATACATTCCAACTATTGCCTTCATAAGAAGGGCTGGGGACACCAAGATACTGTGGAAGCTCACATGGAGGAAAGAACATGTGAGGCTGATACAAGAAGTCAACCCTCTCTTCATAGGCTAAGAAGAGAGACCTCGGGAGAAGCCAAAGAGTTTCTATCTTGATCTTGGTCTTCAGGCTCTGTGTTGGTGTGGATAGGAATGGACCCCATAGACTCGTGGGTTTGAATGCTTGGCCACGAGGAGTGGCACTATTTGGAGGTGTGGCCTTGCTGGAGGAAGTGTGTCGCTGTTGGGGTGGCTTTGAAGTCTCCTATGCTCAAGCTCTGCTCAATATGGAATCTAGTCTCCTTTTGCTGCCTTTAGATCAAGACCTGAAACTCAGCTCCTCCAGCACCATGTCTTCCTGCATGCTATGTCTCTTACCATGATGATAGTAGACTAAGCCTCTGAAACTGTAAGCCAGCCCCAATTAAATAGTCTTTTATAAGAGTCCCCATGGTCATCATGTCTCTCTTCACAGCAATAAAACAGCCTTCAAAACTTCCGGGAAAGTGAGTCTCTGCTGTTTAAGCCACCCAAACTATGGAAATATGTATGGCAGCATAGCAAATTCATATGTCACTTGCCATTGTTATCACAAAATCCAGATGAAAAGGTAAAATGAAGGAGACCTTGGATTTCAACACTGACAGAGGCTCCCAGACCTACTACTGTGCAGCAGAGCCCACAACCGGCATTCCTTTCCAATCCTGCCATGGTGGCTGGTGGCTATGGAGACTATTGCTGTGTGATTCATGCTGTTTCTGGTTTCTGTGCGGGGTATAGAGCTCAGAGATGCATCTGACAACTGGGATGAGTCAATAGCAGGGAAGTCCCTAAGACTCTATGACCTGCTCCATTCCCACCCCCAGATCTTTTGGGCATGCCAAGAGCATGCCACCCCAAAGTAACAAGGTACCCCTTAGTTTTCAAATCAGCAGAATTGCCTTCCCATCACCCTGCTTTGAAGGTCAGAAGGCCAGATTCCACCAACAGCTACCCCAGATGTGGTTTTAAAATAGTTTTTTGAAGCCCACAATTAAAACCTAATTACATATTCTTGCCAATTAGAGTAATGGCAGAGTCCACCAAAACCCATAGTCTGAAAGAAGGACGTCTGGCTTCTCCTCCTCCAGCTCTTCCTCCAATAGCAGAGTTTACAAACTCCTGCTGCTATGTGTAACCTTGGAAAAGATATTCAACCTCTGGCCCTGACAAGGCATCTATGAAATGATGCTATGTAGCAAAGGAGATCATTCATTCAATCAACCAATATTTATCAAGTGGTCTTCCATGTACTCACTCTTTCAGCCAAAAACTATCTACTGGACATCTTGTGGGTACCAAGCCCTGGAAGACAGCAATGGATAACACACACAGGGTCTCAGCTTTCCTGGAGCTCATCTTCTCAGAGGTAGACGAAGAACAAAAAGACAAATATAGGTTTACCTGAATAACAATATATATGCAGGAAAGTAGTAAGGGACAAGTTCAAGGTTGCATGATCACAGAAGTCTTTTTGGAGGCCCGAATGATAAGTCTGATAAAAGAGGACCAGAAGGAAAACATAGCAACAGAAATTACAGATGGTTCTAGAAGAAGAGATATATTCAAACATGGAAAATAGGATGTATCTGAAGAGAGGTCAGAATTGGACTGGAGAAATGGCTTAAGGCTAAAGCACAAGAAGGAAGTATCTCAGTGGATCAGAGGCTTGGCAGAACATGTAAAATATTCTACACACACTAAAGAGCTAAAAGACAAGAAAGATAACCTCAAAATGAGCCAGTCTCATTTTGTAGCTGTGACAGATAGCCTTGCAAAAGGCAACTTAGGGGAGGCAAGGGTTTGTTTTAGCTACAATGCCAAGTTACAGTCCATCATTGCAGGAACGTCACAGAGATGGGAGCTTGAGACAGCTGGCCACACCTACCATAGTCAGGAGCAGGGAGAGGGGAATGCCCCCACACTGTCTGCTTGGTGCTTATACTCAGTGTGCTGGCTACCTTTTATGCCAACTTGACCCAAGGTAGGGTCATCTGGGAAGAAGGAATCTTAAAGAAAACACTGCTACAGGACTTGCCAGAAGGCAAGTGTGTAAGGCATGTATTTGACTGAAGGTTGGTGTGGGAGGGCCCAGCCCACTGTGGGAAATGGCACCCCTGGACATGTGCTCTTGGAGTATACGAGAAAACAAACTGAGCAAGCCAGGAGGAGCAAGCCAGTTAATAGCACCTCTCCATGGCCTCTGCATCAGCTTCTGCCTCCAGGTTCCTGCACTGCTTGACTTCCTTCAGTGATGAACTGTAACCTGGAAGTATAAAGTGACATAAATCCTTTCCTCCACAAGTAGGTTTTTGGTTTGGTTTGGTTTGGTTTTGGGGTTTTGGGTTTTTTTCTGAGACAGGGTTTCTCTGTGTAGCCCTGGCTGTCCTGGAACTCACTCTATAGACCAGGCTGAACTCAAACTCAGAAATCTGCCTACCTCTGCCTCCCAAGTGCTGGGATTATAAGCGTGAGCCACCACCGCCTGGCCACAAGTTGGTGTTTTATTACAACCCTACAAATCCTAAGGCAACTTGCTGCCAAGCCTGATGACCTGAGTTCAGCCCCGTGGACTCACATGGCAGAAAAAGAGAACCAAGCCCAGAAAGCTGCTTTTTGGCCTCCACAATATATGTTTATGTGTATACACACATACACATGCACACAGGAAAATATATACATACATATATACATACATATATAAATACATACATGTAATTTTTAAATGTCTTAAAAAGTCAAGACCTGGATTCCTTTTAAGATCACTGTCAGCTGGGTGTGGTGGTCCACCCTGTAATATCAACACTTGAAAGGCCTTGAAAAGAGGATCCTGGGTTTCAGGCCAGCCTGAGCTTCATGGCCAGGCCTTGGTCAGGGGTCAGGGACAGCTCTGGCTGCCACATTGGATACAAGACTCCTGGTGCACAGCACTTAGTTGTTACCCAGTGTTTCCCTCTACTCCTCCCTGCTTCCTGACAACCCTTAGCATCTAGAATTGCTCTTACTGTTCAAAGTGAACGCACTGCTATTGAGAGGCAAGCATCTCATTAGATCTGCCTCCTACAAAGTGATGCTTTTCTCTTTATCCTGAGATGGTCCATCCACCTCCCTCAAGGACTTAGGAGCTCTGGGCCCTGCACTTGACAGATCCAAGCTTTGTGCCTTCTTGGACAGCCCTAAGGAGGACCCAGCCCGGAGGACCCAGCTTCCAGAGGCCCCAGAGTAAAGCTCCAGGGAATATTCAGAAGCAACTTAGTGAGTTTATTTTGATGAACTACGATAATTATCATGCTTAGCAGCTGTTGCTATTTAAAATAAGAAAAACCTGGGCTTGAATTTCAACTGTTTGGGAAAGCATGTGCCCCACCAATCTGGTCCAACAAAACCAGACATTATGAAACCCGCAGCAGAGCAGAGCTTCTTACAGGAAGTTAAGATGCAAATCATATTTTGTTTCAAATGAGCCCGATGAATGCATAATTTTCCACAAAGAAATACTTTTGTGTCAGGCTCCTTTTGCCAAGAACTGAAGTTCTGGGGCTGCAGCTGTTAGCAGCTTCTGATTGTCCATTTCAAACCGTTGGAGTTCTGCTTTCCTAAGGGGGAGCTAGAGCAAAGGCAGGAAGAGGACAGAGCTGCTCTCCTCAGCTGCCTTCCAGAACATTCCCTGAGAGACCTACCTGTTCTCCCCAGGCTATGAGGCTTGTCCTCAGTATCTTAAGACTAGAGAATTCATGCAGGGCAGTGGTGGTGCATGCCTTTAATCCCAGCACTCGAGAGACAGAGGCAGGCGGATTTCTGAGTTCGAGGGCAGCCTGGTCTACAGAGTGAGTTCCAGGACAGCCAAGGCTATACAGAGAAACCCATGTCTCGAAAAAAAAAAAAAATTCAAATCAAAAAACTCTTTCTTTGTGGGGAGAAAAGAGATAACTCTGAAGCTAAGAATACTGGCTACTCTTCCAGAGGACTCAGGTTCAACTCCCAGCACCCACATGGAATCTCACAACTGACTTTAACTCCAGTTCTAGGGGATCTGCTACCCTTATTTGGCTTCTGTGAACATTGCAAGAATGTGGTAAACATGCAGACTTATACTCACACTTGTACACACTTATACCCACAACATGGTGGTGGTACAAAGACTTCTTCCCAACTGTCCATTTCCAATGACTTTTTTCTTTTTCCTTTCTCTTCCCCTTAGCACTTTCTCTAAGCGTAAGGTCACTAACTTAATTTGTCAAGAGTCTTTTGTTTTCAAGCTAGGGAGACAGCTCAATAGGTAAGGTACCTGCTGTACAGGCACAAGGACCCAAGTCAGGAACCCCGGCATGTAAGAATAATGCTAGACATAACAGCATCCATGTGTGATCCCAGCTCTGGGGAGACAGAGAGTTCACTGGCTAGCCAAACTAGCCAAATTACTGAGCCCAGATTCAGTGAAGAGATACTCATTTAAAAAGTAAGATAGAAAACAATAAAAAAAGATATATGACATCAACCTTTGGCCTCTCCACACACATGTGCAAACATATGTATGTACACACAAGCATACAACCACATGATCATATATATACCACACACACAAACGCACTCAACAAAAGAGTCTTATTTTATTTGAAGCAGAAGGAATGCAGTTCAAACGAAATAAAATAAAAACAACAAAAGGGGAGAAAATCAGGGAGCATTTAGTTCTTATAACTGAAAGGCCAAACAACAAACTGGCTCTGGGCCTCTTGGGTCTTAATCTAGGTTACAGAGCAGGAATGCGTGATGCAGATACACAAAGGGATTAAAGATCTGCCCTCTGGGCCCTGGTCTGCTACCACAGGTCTGCAAGGTACCCATTCCCAAGCTGTGTGATTTTCCCCAGGTATAGATAAAGAGGTGGCTGAGGGATGCAAATTGAGTTTGGTTTGATAAATATGATAGAAAGACAGATGTCAAAAAATGCAAGAGAAATAAATGATTGTAATCTGAGACCCGGAGAAGCATGAGACACAGGCAGGGGAAATGGGAGAGGGTAAGTCATTGAGGATACTGCACAGCTGAAGGACGGTTTTCATGGGCATGGAGAGGACAAAAGTCCTGCAAGGGCTGGGGACAAGGAGGCTTGAGAACCACAATAAGTATAAACCTGAGACTAATATCTATAGTCCCTTATGCCGCATTCTTTCAGGAGTGGAGGTTTCTTTACTCTGTTGGTGGGTAAAAATGAAGAAGGAGTCCAGTCTGTCCCATTGCTTTGGTTTGAATGTAGCTTGTCCCCTCCCAACCCCATGTTGACACTGAGTCTCCAGTATAATGGTGTTGAAAGGTAGTGGGCCCTTAACGAAACCTTTGGTTCCTACAGGCTCCCTGTCGTGATGAGATTAATGCTGCTCTCAAGAGGCTGGATCACTTTTCCTGGGAGTGAGTTCTCCATCTTGAGAAAGGGGCCAGAGTAGGTACTCTGATAGGGGATTACTGTAAAAGAGGACCAAGACTTGTGTTTCATTTCTTCTACCTGCAACTGCTCCCTGTCTACACTTCTGCTGTTTGGATGTACACAGGCTCTTACTAGATGCAAGAGCCTCCCCATAGTTTTCCATAACAGTAAGCAAAACAAATTTCCTCCTTATGAGTTGTTCCCCTTTCATAACAGTAGAAGCCAACCCAGGTGCCTGGGGGAAGGCATTTTTTAAATTACAGGTCTCCGTTGTGTTTTGTTGCAGTCCTTTGGACTAAGCCTAGGGCCTTGCACATCCTAGACAATTATTCTACCCCTGAAATACATTCCCCCATTTTTTATTGGTTCTTAGATGGGGTCTCACAAAGTTGCCCAGGCTTACCTTGAACTCACTCTGCAGTTCAGCTAAGCCTTGAATTTGACATTCTCCTGACTCAGCCTCACGTATCCAGGATGACAGACAGGTTGGCCCAGCCCACGGGTGCTACTTGAGAAGAAAGGAAAGAAGTTGGAAAGATGCAAAGACAAGGAAAGGCAAGAGAATCATTGAGAAGTATGAGGTGGGGTGGGTGGGAAGCAAAGGAGGGCCATTGATATAGGTTTACCTTTTGGTTAAGATCAAGTGGAGAAAAGAATCTTCGGAGTATAAACTTTGGGGATGAAGATAACTTTAGGGAGTTTTCGTGTATATTTTATGATGTGGCACGTGTCCTAGACAGAACCCCTTTGTCTTCGTCTTCAGGACAGACTCTGCAAACTCCAGCACTCGTGGTTCTTGGAGAACCTTTTCTACAATCCTTTGGTAAGAAGTGGTTTGAGTAAAGTCTCTATTCAATTCATTTAGAACAAGACATAGATCCATATAATGGTTTCAAGATGAAGTCTATTTGGGCCGGTCTCCAGTTGTGAAAAGGGCTGCCATAGGGTAGAAATAAAAGTCAAAAGAAGCAAGAAGGTCAAAGGACTATGATGCTAAAGCATTAAGTGCATCATGAAAGCATTCATATTTACTTTTAAAAGGAAAAGCACTGGACTAGGGCCCAGAGTCTGCGATAAACAAAGGGCAGTGTCCAGGATTATGTAAATGATGTCGGTGAGAAGGGTGGGGTGAGACCACAGGACCTGAGTGAGTCTGGTCACATACACCAAGACTAAGGGCTCCCACTGTCCAATCTCTGCCCTAGAATAAGATGGAGAATTAAGAGCCCTGTGATGATTAGTGTGTCAACTTGACAGGACCTAGAATCACCTAGAGGACAAGCCTCCAGCCACACCTGTGAGGGATTAGCTGGATTAAAGCCGTCTGAGAACGATTTTGAGAGATTGTTGGATTTTGTGGGTTGGACCATCCTGTGGGTAGGGACACTGGGCTGAAAGTGAGCCGAGCACTAGCAGTTATCCACTCTCTTCTCCAAGGAGAAGACCTAAAGTCACTGCCTGCTTTCAGCTCCTGCTGTCTTGACATCCCCACCACAATGAACTGTAGCCTTGAATTGTGAACCTTAAGAATAAGCCCTTTCAGCCGGGCGGCAGTGGCACACGCCTTTAATCCCAGCACTTGGGAGGTAGAGGCAGGCGGATTTCTGAGTTCGAGGCCAGCCTGGTCTACAGAGTGAGTTCCAGGACAGCCAGGGCTATACAGAGAAACCCTGTCTCGGAAAACCAAAAAAAGAAAAAAAAGAATAAGCCCTTTCTCCCTAAAGTTGCATTCACCAAGTTTTTTTCTCTTTTTTTCTTTCTTTGTTTTTCTTTGAGACAGAATTTCTCTGTGTAGCCCTGGCTGTCCTGGAACTCCCTCTGTAGGCCAGGCTGGCCTCGAACTCAGAAGTCCACCTGCCTCTGCTTCCAAAGTATTGGAATTAAGGTATGTGCCAAAGTGCCTGGCATCAGTTTTATTTACATCAGGATATTTTATCACAGCAGCAGAAAAAGAACCTAGGACACACCTCTGTTTGAAAGATCTACAAAAAGGAAGCAATCTCCTTCAAGGGGAGCTGAGTCTTAGCTGGCTATCTGTTTAACCTGAGTGCCTTGGAACTGGGAGCAGTGAGAAGGGTGGAGTCAGCAGAGCAGAAGTTTGGCTCTTTGGGTGCCTGACTCCTTAGATTGCACCATTACAAGTAGCCCTGGCATCCCAGGTCCTACCCATCAGCCCTTCCTAGTTATCACCATGATGGTACATGTCTTTAATTTATAGTCTGTTCTTACTGGAGAATGTAAACTCTGTAAGAGCAGGGGCCACATGGGCTTACTCACTCCCTTGTCCCCAGCACCTGGCCTGTCATCCATATTGTGGTTTGAATATAAAATGCCCCCTACAGGCAAACATGTCCCATTATTTTGGAAGATGATAGACACTTTAGGAGGTGAGGGCTCAATGAAGGAAGTAGGCCACTGGAGGCATGTTCTTGGTAACAATATCTGACTTTAGACTTTGTGTGTATGTGTATATATATGTGTGTGTGTGTGTCTGTCTGTCTGTCTGTCTGTCTGTCTTCTCTCCTCTACTCCTTCTCTGCTTCCTGGATACCATGAGGTAAGCATCTCAGTTCTTCATTAATGGATGGATGGAAGGAAGGATGGATGGATGGATGGATGGATGGGTAGCCCTATGAGGATGAAAGGACAGAAACAGATGTTGATGAAGAGGAGCAATTTCCCCCTGCCGTCTGAAGGTTTAATACTTGACTCTGTGAAATAAGTTGACAGTAGACAAAGTAGCAAGAGAATGGATAATTACATGTACATATGTAATTACATGCACAGAGACCTCACAGGAAAGACAGCACCCCCAAACCAAGTGGAATCTAGAAGCTTCTTTAACCTCTTGATGAACAGAACAGCTTAGGAGAAAGTAAATTATTTGGAAAAAATGGAAAAATTCTCAGAAGATCAGGTGAGAGTATTAGGCAAGGTAACAAACTCCAGTCTTATCTCCTGGGATGAATTTAGCGCTCCCTGGCTGATGGCCTTCCTGTAGACGGGATTCATGGCAACTGAATTTCCTTAGGCATATGGAAGAAGTTCTAGAAGGCCCCTCTCTGCAAACACTACTCCCCAACGCATCCTCAGCTTAAAGCCTGAGTGCCACATTTTAGGGAGATACTCATGAACTCCATCACAATCCATGGAACTTCTGCATGTGTCGAGGTAGGATCAGCATCAAAAACCCAAAGGGAAGGTCGGGAAGATCCCTTGGGACTGGGGCATGATATATGATACCCCACAGTTTGATCCCTCCTGCCTACTGGCCTTGTGCAAGGAAGGAAGCCTAAAGGAGAGATGCTTGCTTAAATCCACATGCCTGCTTTGGGATTTGTTAGCTCCAAGTTCTAGCCTAAAAATACTCTTCTCTGATATCAAGGACAAAATTTATAAACATGAAAGTGGTTATTATGGTTTAATCACAGGTTTAGTGGAAGTGACTCTTGGCAATCTCTCTGGGGCATTAAGAAGAGCAGAGTAAATATGTCACAAAGGTGGTATTTTTAGTCTCACCCATCCTTACAAACTGAACGGGAACATCCCTTCAGAAGGTCCCTGTGACTCCCTGGGCCCCACCCCAGCCCTTGCTGCTCAGAGGCAGTAGTAGTGGGGATAAGGTGGCTGCCACTAAGTGGAATAGAAGGAAGGAGTGGGTGAGAAGCTCCAAGGGCCCGCTTCATTTTTTGTTGGATGTCATAGAAAGCCCTGTCCTGGAGGAACCCCAGTCTGAAGTCCAAAGTAGCAGGTTTAGGGATAACATTTCCTGAATTTCTTTAGTATCTCTAAAACTTGTACATGGGATTGGGTGGGAGTAGGGCCAAGTGATCTGTACCCTAATGAAAGGAGCTCCTGTGGGATTGCGACATAGCAGGAGGAATCTTCAAATTTGAGTCTAAGGAGCAGATCCTTTCCAAACCTGGAGCCAGAAAGCCAATCTGTATATGCTGTGTGTTTCTGGACTTCATGGCTAACTCATACACCTCTTTGGCTGAAAGCTAAATGCAACTAATAGGAGGAAAGAGACCTGTTCCCCGAAAAAAAAAAAAAACAACTCATGACTACTCCAGGACTGAGTCCTAGGGCCACACTGCATCTTTGAAACCATTCTGTAAAACGTTGAGGATGAAGTTGGCACCCCATCATGTAGGATGAGCGCTATCACACACAGTTCGCTGGTTGGGGTTGGGGTCAGGAATGCACAGCTTCTCCCCACATTCTAAGATGGAGAAGATGCATTTTGTGAACTCTTGAACATGACAGATGCTGGGCTTGAGACTTCACCTGTGGCCATCATCTCTCCCAGTCTTTATAATGGCCCTGTGGGGTCAGTACTATGGAGTTGGTGCCCTCCTTTTAGAGCTGGGGCTATAAAACATCACCAGTGTCACATAGCAGATGAGCGTTTGAACCTGAATCCACCCCTCAGAGTATATGGTTTTATCCAAGTAGCTCATTGTACTCTCCCCAGGGAAGTTTGACCTACAGAACTGTTGGAGGATATTTGATTACACTGTGAACCCTGAGATTGTGGTATTTACTAGAAAACCCTGTTTTTAATTGTGGTATGGCTCAGCCTTAGCACACTGCTTTAATCCAGAGCTTTCTGGTTGAATATGTAAATAGGATTAAATAAAGTCAACCATAGGTCAAGAGGTAGAGCAAGCAACCAGTTGACAGGAAGTGAACAAAGGATTATTAAGAAAAAACCATAGAGAGTAAGAGGAAGTCAGGAGGATAGAGATGACCTCAGGAAGTAGAAGGGAGGGAGATTCAGTTTGAAGGAGGTTTTTTGAGCCTGTGTGAGAGGGGCATTTCTAGTGGGAGGTTAGCTGAGGAAGAAGATCAGCTGGGTGCATTCTCTGCCTCTCTGAGGCAACAGGCTTTCACCTCAGCATCTGGCTCCTGAGAGAACACATAGTTTGAAGCCCCATGCAACCATTTGCCCTTCTGTTTGTTTTCCGGTGAAGAACTGTGACATAATACAAACTTGCTCTTCATTTCCATTGCTGGAGCTCCTGAACTCTTAAAATTCCCTAAGTTGAATTTCCATTTATTATTCATAAGCCCCTTCTAAACACAGTAAATTTATACTAATTAATGAGGAGTCTTTTAGAGGGCCCCTAGACATCTTCAACATGGAGAACAGTCTGCCAGAATTTTCAGGCCCTCCAGAAAGGGGAAAAGCTGAAAATTGAGTTAGTCACCAATGGCTTATGACTTAATTGATCATGCCTACATAATGAAACTTTCATTAAAACAACAACAACCTTAAGCCCTGTGGCTCATGGAACCGAATGCACTGCAGCATCTGGAAGTCTGGTGGGAATGAGACAAGACAGTCTAAGCTTTTAACTCCTCATATATGCTATCAATTTTGAATTAAACTGTGGGAGACTCTACTAGTGCTGAAAAGTTGGTACACAGCGTGGAAAGGCCAACTTACCCTGTAAACTACAGTTCAAACTTAATGGAGAGAACTTCCAGGACACGTGATTCTGGCAGAGCTGACTCACCTCCACCCTCAGAACCCAGGAATGGTGTAGAGCATAATGACCTGGGACCTACACTGTGGAAGCACAAGGTGCAAGTTGTCCTATGACCTCCACGTGATCACCATAGCATGTCCACACCTACACACACAAGTAAATAATTAAATGTAATTTTTAAAATTTAAGAGTCCATGGTCCTGGGCTAAAGAATTGCCTTCATAGAGCTAGGGCTGGGAAGATGGCTCCAGCCATTAAAGGCTAGGCTCACAACAAATATAAGAAAATATAAAATATAAGAAATGCCTTCGGGGGCCGGAGCACATGCTGAGCAAACATGAGGTCCTGAGTTTGAATGCCCAGAACCTGTGTAAAAAGCCAGGAATGACGCAACTGCCTGCAACTAGCACTGTGGGGAGGGGTTGGAGACAAGAGGATCTCACTGCCTGCCTGCCTAGCTCCAGGTTCAGTGAGGGTCCCTGTCTCAGAGTTTGTAAAACAGATGACTGGCCCAAAATCTTCTTATGAATGGGCATGTGCCCACACACAACATACACAAACAACACCCATACAACATGCACATACAACACACACAAATAAAAAAAATCAAGGTATTCTCAGATACCCAACTAGTTTGAGAACAGCCCGAACTAATGAGACCTTTCTCAAAAAATTATTTGATATGCATATAGTTTTACCATTTATTACAGAAAACATTGCTTTTTTATATTAAAAGTTACATTTTTAGGCCAGGCAGTGCACATTTGTGCACACCTTTAAACTCAGCACTTGGGAGGCAGAAGCAGGCAGATTCCTGAGTTTAAGGCCAGCCTGGTCTACAAAGTGAGTTCCAGAACAGCCAAGGCTACACAAAGAAACCCTGTCTCGAAAAACAAAACAAAACAAATAACAACAACAAAAAGAAAGAAAAGGAAGAGAGAGAGAGAGAGAGAGAGAGAGAGAGAGAGAGAGAGAGAGAGAGAGAAAGAAAAGAGAAGGAGGGAGGAAGAAGGAAGGAAGGAAGGAAGGAAGGAAGGAAGGAAGGAAGGAAGGAAGGAAGGAAGAGAGAAAGAAAGAAATTCTGTCCTAACCCCAAGCCAACATTTATTGAATGTTTTTATGAGATGTAAGTTAACAATTCAAGCAGCAATTTCTAAAATCAAACATTGTAACACAATATACTCCAGAGATATATGGATTTGATACCCGCATGCCGACTGTGGGAAAGTATTAAAAGCGTGCTTTCCATAATTAGATCGTTAAGTTCCTATAAGAGCTGAAAGCTTTGGGTATACAGTAAAAACACCACAGCTCATAAATAAAATCGTCTCAGATCTAGGCTGAGGTGGTTCAGGCAGCATTCGTCAGACTAGTGAGACTTGACGGCATTCACACTACAAAGTGCTTCTGTGTTCAGAACAGGCGCTAAAGTCATGATGTAACCCAGGTGAGCACTCCCAGCAACGCCAGGACACATTGGAAATTTGATGGATTTGAATTGATTAATTTTTGGTCATTGAATAAACAGAAACCTTTTACTGTTGCTAAAGTTTTCGTGACCCCCATGTGCAATTATCCCATAATGGTTTGTGTATAGTTTAATAACTATGTGCTAGAGAGGCAGAATAATAGCATGCATGTGAAGATTTATTGGCTTGCCCTGTGTGGTCCTAGGCTAATAATCAAACAATAGCACTCTCTACCTATATCCTGCAAAGAACCAAGCAGCTACTTGATCTAAGAAGCTGGATGCCAAAGGATGGGGGAACGGATGATACAGCCCCAGCTGGAACCTGAAGGCCTAGAAACCCTATGAAGAGTCACTGGTATGAAGAAAGGCAAAAAAAAAAAAAAGAGTCTGGTGTCTGCGTGCAGCGACAACATTGGACACTCGGGGAGAGTAGAGTTCCCCCGTGCCTGGCTTCTTCATCTTTCGTTTCATCTGTTAGTCGAGGGTACAGAGACAAGTAACATTTCTCCCTATGATAATGGCTATTTGGATTCTGAGCAGCAATATGGAGAATAGGAAGAGATAGTAACAATGGAAAAATGTCATTGTAGGACAGGTCTCTAAGATAGTGACATTTGGACTCTAATCTAGAGCAGTGGCTCTCAACCTTCCTAAAGCTGCAATGCTTTATGACAGCTCTTCATGTTGTGGTAGCCCCCCCCACCCCACCCAACCATAAAATTATTTTTGCGGCTACTTCATAACTACAACTTTGCTACTCTTATGAATTGTAATGTAAATATCTGTGTTTTCCAACTGTCTTAGGTGACCCCTGTGAAAGGGTCATTCAACACCCCCTAAAGGGGTCACAGCTCACAGATTGAGAACTGCTACTATAGATGGTACCCACATTTGTACCAGATCTTCCACACTGAGATGCTCTCCTCTGCTTCCAGCCTCTCTGGGAGCACTCACAGGATCCAGAAGAGCGGTATTTACTGTTCCCCTACAGCGTCTCTTAACACTCCAGGTCATGGCAGCAAGAACTCGAAGAGAAAATGGTTCACATCATAGAAGGCCAGATGGCAGAGAGCAAAGCAGGAACTAGGGAAGGTATAACATGCAAGGACCCACTGCTAGTAACTTACTTCCACCAGCAAGGTCCTGAATGGTCCATAGTGTCTCCACCACCAGCTGAAAAGAAAGCATTCAAGCTATGAGCCTGAAGGTGACACTTCATTTCCCACTACAACAGGGGGCATGGCCCACAGCATGGTCTTTCTCGTCTCCTCCCCGTCTCGGAGTCCCACACCTCTATTTCATTCTTACACTTTCCTTCCCACCCTTAGAGTCTACTCCAAGCCCAGGAAGCTCCATGTCCCTGTCCCCAACAGCAGGAAACCGCAGCTAAGCAGATAAGCCTTAATTATACAGACCATGGCCTCTGCCTAAAGCCTCCAAAGCTCTCCTGGATTGTTCTTTCCTAGGGCAGGTGCTTCATTCTGGTGGCCCAGATGAGATCAGATCACCACGCAGGGAGGAAATAAAGAGAAACCACTCAGAAAGTATGTCAACCGAGCAGGCATCACCATCTCCCCACTGCACAGATAATCAAAGATTAAGACTTGGACTCAATACTGAAACCTTAGCTAGGGGTAGCTCAGTGGTCAAAGCCTTAGCTAGCAGGTCTGACGCCCTGGGCTCTATCCCCATCATAAGTTGAAGCAATGATTTTGTGTGTGTGTGTGTGTGTGTGTGTGTGTGTGTGTGTGTGTGTGTGGCCATACACATGTAAAGGTCAGAGGACAACTTGTGGAAGGCAATGCTTTCCTTCAATCATGTGAAGCTGGGGTCTTGAACTTAGCTTGACTTAAGCACCTTTTCCTGCTGAACCGTCTTGCCTGCCCAAAAGTGATGAGTTTTAGCCCATGTCCTTAGAGGGGGGAAACAAAGGAAGCAAATGAGCTTTGTAATGGGAACAAGAACGGGTGAGCTACATGAGCTTGTTCTATAAAAGTGAATGTGCTTAGATGATGTATCCGTTTACAGAGAAATAAAACCAGAGTGGTCACCCAGATATTCGCAGTGGTTACCTCTAAGGAACGGGCTGAGAGGAGTTTTCTTCATCTTGTGCACATCTGCATTTACATAAGTCTATTAAAAGTTTAATGTGGATAATAAAAATGCTAAAACATGAGGAGGAGAGAGAATTAGAGACTAGACACTTAAGATGAAATAATTCTTTTGTTGAAATTCCCATAAAACAAGGCTGAGATAAAAAGACGAAAATAGATGCGATTTGAAAGAATGAAAATCAATGCAAAGAAGTTATAACAATCATACATTCAAAGTTTAAAAAAAAAAACTTACAAAGTGAGCTGCTAAAGATGGTACTGTGAGGAAGGGAGGGTGGGGGGAACAAAGGCCAAAGTTCAAAACAGAGAGTGGAGGAAGGCAGATGCTGGAAGCCACTGCCATGGGAGAACACTGGTTTTGTCTGGCTTCTGAGCAGGAAAAGTCCCCCATTCTTGTCCTGAAAGTACCCTGGGCGCTGTCTCCCTTCATCTCACATCCCTGTGCTCTGTCACCTGCTGAACCTTTTCAGAGCCTGTTTGTGAATACAGGGTACACTGCTTCTCTTTCAATCCACAAGATGCGATCAACACCTGTGTTAGCACAATGGAGCTGAGGGGTTCCCTCAGGACACCGCTCACCCTCACTAGAGCAGAGAAGAGCTGAATTCTGATCCAGACAAGTTCCCTCTTCATACAGTAGAGAGACATTGTGAAGGTACCTAGGAGTGTGACGAATGCAACATGACAATCCAGCCAATAGCACACAGCATCTATGTGAAGAAGCTTTGTTAACTCAAGATCCTCTGTTCAGGGACATGCAGGATGTGTGTGTGTGTGTGTGTGTGTGTGTGTGTGTGTGTGTGTGTGTGTGTGTGTGTGTGTGTGGTATTTGTGTGTGTGTGTGATGTATGTATGTGTGGTATTTGTGTGTGTCTGTGTCTGTGTGTCTGTGTGTGTGAGTGTGTGCACATGCACACCATGGCACACATGTGGAAGTCACAGGAAAATTTTCATAAGTCAGTTCTCTCCTTCCACCATGTGAGACCCAAGGAATGACTGAACTCTGGCTCTCTGGCTTGGTAGCCTGTGCCTTCACATGCTGAGCCACCATGCCAAGATCTGTATTTTTTTTTTCTTTCTACTAAGCCTAGTTTGAGGATCACATATTCTCCTCCTGACATTTTTTTCTGTTGCATGCCTTTAAAGGTTTTGAGGAGCAGATCAACCTTGAGTATCTGTGGAAATCCTTCAGTGGGGCAGAAGATTAGATTTCACTTAGAAGCACGTCCATGGGTCCATGGCACTAAATAAGATGGAGGTCATCCTTCTTGGAGTCATACTCAAGAGCGTACTAAGCACAAGAAGCTAACTCTCTCTGTCTTTCTGTCTCTCTGTCTCTTTGTCTGTGTGTGTGTGTCTGTCTCTCTAGCTCTCTGCCTCTCTCTGTTGCTCTCTGTCTCTGTCTCTGTCTTTCTCTCTGTCTCTGTCTCTCTCTGTCTCTCTCTCTGTCTCTCTCTCTCTGTCTCTCTCTGTCTCTCTGTCTCTGTCTCTCTCTGTCTCTCTCTGTCTCTCTCTGTCTCTCTCTCTGTCTCTCTCTCTGTCTCTCTCTCTGTCTCTCTCTCTGTCTCTCTCTCTCTGTCTCTCTCTCTGTCTCTCTCTCTGTCTCTCTCTCTCTCTCTCTCTCTCTCTCTCTCTCTCTCTCTCTCTCTCTCTCTCTCTCTCTCTCTCTCTCTCTCTCTCTCTCTCTCTCTCCCCTTCCTTCCCCCAACCCACTCTTTCTTATATCTCTCCAGGGTCTCACTATATAACTCCAGCTGGATTGAAACTCAATATTTAGACTAGGCTAGCCTTAAAGTCATAGATGTCCACATGTTTCTGGTTCTTGAGTTCTGTGATTAAAGGTGAGGGACATTACAGCAGACTGACTGCAGTTCCTGTTCTCTTTATTTAAAGACACCAATTCAAGGTTTCCAGAACAGTGTAATAGAGCTGACTTTTTTCCCCCCAAAATAAATTGAGATGATAGAGAATGCTAAAAATGGCCAAATGGACAGTAAGAGACCAAGGGATGCCATCTTCCCACCTCCACCCCAGCCCCAGCTAAGTCTGCTCAGTACACTCTAAGGCCTAGGCCATGGCTAAGAGCAGCGCTAATGAGCAAGATAGGCTAGCCATGGGAAAGGCCTGCACCTGTGGGAGTTACGATCCTACACGAGCCACCATCTTACTTGTTTTAGGTTTTTCTGTGCCTGGGGATCAAATCCAGAGCCTTATGCTTGCTAGGCAGTCAGACTACCTCCAAGCCACATTCTCAACCCCAAATCATGTTTTTAAGCCAATTTGTTTGGATTCTGTTTATTGCGACAGAGAAAGCTTTTTAGGGTTGGGAATTGGCTCAGTTGGTAAAACAACTTGCCTTATAAGTGTGAGACCCTGACTCGGATATTCAGAGCTCATGTTAAACCAGCACTCAGGAGGCAGAGGCAAGTGGATCTCAGAGTTAGAGGCCAGCCTGGTCTATAGAGTGTGTTCCAGGACAGCTAGGGCTACACAGAGAAACTCTGTCTTGAAAAACCAGGAAAAAAAACATCCAGGTGCAATGGTGAACATTTATAATCCCAGCAGAGGGGAGACAGAGGCAGAGCCTGGGAGATAATTGGAGCTCAGTATCTAGTTAGACCTAGCCTATTTGGTGAAGTTCCAGTCTAATTAGAAACCCTTTCAACAAAAAGCAAAAGGTGGTGAGTAATGACACCCAAGCTTGTCCCTGGACCTCCATACAAACCTAAACATATGTGTGTGTGACCCCACAACACACACACACATGCTCATGCACGCACACATACAAAGAAACAAAGAGAAGGGAAGAAAAAAGGACAGAGAGAAAGGGAAGGAAGAAAAATAAGAAAAGGGAAGGAGGGAGGGATGGAAGCAAGTGGAGAGGGAGGGAGAAAGGGAGGGAGGAAGGGATGGAGAGAGGGAGGGAGGGAGGCAGTCAAGGCAGCAAGGATTCTCCTTACAAACACTCAGGTTCACAGTTCATCTCTGGCTGTGAATGATCCCAGGCTTAACCTACCTGCTTCCGTGGTTTTCTCCTGTCCCCCATCTCTTACCTGGGAGACTCATGAGGACAAAATCCCTGTCTTTCTGATGTTTGCTGTTCCTTTGAGGTGTCCCCAAAGCCAGCGAGGACATGAAAGGGTCACCGATGAGTACCATCAAGACAGTAACTTACTGACCAGAATAAAGAGAAAACTATAAACTAGGCTAGCCCAGAGGTTAACCACCTTGTCTATATTGAAAGGCTGCTGGATGGAGTCTTTGTAATGTAATTAGCCCTAGGGCTCCATCTTCCTAGATTTTCTGTCATTCCCTGGGTGGCTAGTACCAGGTATCAAATAAAGATGCTTCCCTCCTGTGTGCTACCAAGAGCTCTCAGAATGAGAAGAGTCTCTCACAGTTTAGAAGGATTTCTGAGTGCAGCCTGGGTGTCTCCCCACAACAGCTACAATCTTCGCCAGTCCCCATTTCTTTTTCAGCCACTGTTGAGCTGTTGACACACGGCTCAGTGTCCATGTGGTGCCTGTCCACTCTTTACCACCAGCGCCACTGAGAAGTTCCCTGCCAACCACCTGTCCATTTCTTGCTCTGGGTGATGTGGAAACAACCTTCAGTATGCAGGCATTTACAAGATGGGCTGCCTTTACTAAGACTCAGGCCCAGTAACTCGTGGAGGCTGTGTTCAGCATCCTCACCCATAAGGAGAATGCAAATCAAAACTACATTGAGATTCCATTCTCCTCCTTGTGCCGAAATGACTATCATCAAGAAAACAAGTGGCAATAAATGCCAGCAGGGACAGGGGTGGAGGGAGACTTATTTAACGTTGATGGGAATGCAAACTGGTACAGCCACGATGGAAATCAGTGTGGAGGTTCCTCAAGAAAGCTAAAAATACAACTCGCATACAAACCAGCTATGCCACTCTAGGTATACAGCCCAAGGAGCCCAACTCAGTGCAGCACAGACAGCTGCACATCCATGTGTATAACTGCATTACTCACAACAGCAAAGTGAAAGAACCAACCTAGACACCCACGACATGTCACAAAGAAAATGTGATGAGGTCTGTGTGTGCATGGGTGTGCACATGCATGTGGACGTGTGCATGTGTGTGTGTGTGTGTGTGTGTGTGTGTGTGTGTATGTGTGAGCATATGAGCAGGCACACGCATGCACAATGGTATATTATTTAGCCATTAAAAAAAAAAGGAAAGAATTTCATGTCATGGGAATATGACAGGAAAATAGATGGAACTAGGGATCATCATTTTAAGCAAAACAAGCCAAACTCAGAAAGACAAATATCATGCTTTCTCTCAACTGTGTAATCTAGATTGTTCTTAGACATGGAGGGGGTTATTTAAGGAGTAGAAGACACCCAAGAGGAAGCATGGAGCACAAGTGGAGGTAACAGGTGAAAAAGCACAAGTGGAAATAATAAAAGATGCATCTCTCACTCACAATTGCTCGCGCTGTTTGGGATCAGACAGGACAACGTATTTTGGGAGCTAGAGCTATCTCATCAGTTGAAAGCGCTTACACAGAAACACATAAATAAAATAAATGTTTTCAGAATAAAAACATATTTTGTGTCTTTTTTTTCTTGGTTGTATAACAAGAGCATGTCTCCCCTGTTTTCAACTATTTGTCCCAAAAAATGTATGTTATCTATCGATCGTGTGCTTCCTAATGCCTTTTAAAGTAATTTTACTTCATTTTTATGTTTTAGGATTCTTTTGTTTTTAGTTATATGTATTGTGGGATGGGTTCACATAAGTGCAGGTGCCCAAGGGCAAAGGCATCAGATGCCCTGGAGTTGGAGTTACAGGTGATTGTGAGTCACCCAACTTGAGTGCTGGGAAACAAACTGAGGTCCTTACAAAGAGCAGCACAAACTCTCAGCCACTGATCCATTTTCCCAGCCCCTCCATTTGATTTCAGACATACAGGCTTTTCTTACTATAATGGTACCATTGATAAACTGCTATACATAATCTGTTATTAGAGCAGCTTCTTTCCTTAGGACGGGTTTTTAGAAAACAGAACTGTGGGCCAAAGGTTACAGAATGTCTTCTTCTAAGCCCTGGCCACGTGTTATCTGGTGGCTTTTCAAAAGCTCATCCAGTGTCTTTCCTTTACCAAAAATATTCTTGGAGTTTGGATCTAGAATGTTCCCCAAAGGCTCAAGCATGACAGGTTG
Organism: Mastomys coucha; assembly: GCF_008632895.1. NCBI lineage: Eukaryota > Metazoa > Chordata > Mammalia > Rodentia > Muridae > Mastomys > Mastomys coucha. The sequence goes on from NW_022196904.1 coordinate 111,925,521, forward strand.
GTGCCTCACCTGATAGCACTGTTTGTCCGGTGCTATCAGAAGAATGCTAATGTGAGCAAATTATAGCCTATTGATTAGTTCATAGCTGAAAGGATTACTAGGGGATAGGGCCAAGATGAAGGGAGAGGTGGGAGGATGCAGTGCCTTCATACAAACCCACAGGAGTTGGACAGCAAGGGGCTGAAGTCTCTGAAACCGAGGCCAAAACCAATCTCTCCAGCTTTAAGTATCTTGTCTCAGCCTGTTCTGTCATAGCATGGTAAAGCCAACAAATGTGAAGCTCTCCTTTCAGCTTCAGCTTCTCCAGCACCCAGCATCCTGTGATTGGTTTTCCTTGGCACTTGGCCTATTTTCTAGGAATTCTTTCTGGTTGTCATTTACTGGATCACTAGCAGGGTTAAACTCTTTATTATGATTATGTGTTCGAGTGTCCATGGAGAACTCATGTCCTTTGAGACTGTTCACACTGAAGTATTATTGGGGCTTTTATTATTGTATTTTGCAGCTACCCTGGAGCCCTGAGAGCTGGGGGTCACCATTGGCACTGCTAGGCCTTCGAGGCGGCCTTTGATGTCAAGAGGTTGGTGGCTTTGTGGTGTTGTTGTTTTGTTTTGTTTTTTTAAAAAGCACTTTGCATTCTCATTTTTTGTTGTTGTTATATTATGGGTTTTGCATTATTTTTAATGCATGTGTGTGTGAGTGTGTGTGTGTGTGTGTGTGTGTGTGTGTGTGTGCGTGCACACACATATGATGGAAGAGAGGAATGTGTGTGCCATGGCATATGTGTGGAGGTAGGAGAACACCTTTGATTCTCTTCTATCACTGTGGGTTCTAGGGACTGAACTTGCACACACACACACACACACACACACACACACACACACACACCACATTCTTGATGATGCATATCACAAGCCATTACTGTTGAAATAGGTCTCACTTTTTTGTTGTTGTTTTGTTTGTTTTGTTTTTTGTTTTTTGTTTTTTCGGATTTTCAAGACAGGCTTTCTCTGTGTAGCTCTGGCTGTCCTGGAACTCACTCTGTAGACCAGGCTGGTCTCGAACTCAGAAATCCACCTGCCTCTGCCTCCCAAGTGCTGGGATTAAAGGTGTGTGCCAGAAATAGGTCTCACTTTAACTCAGGTTCTGAGCTCAAGTTCTGTCTGCCTCAGCCTCTGGAGTCCTGGGAGCTGGGGTCACTACTGGCACTGCTAGGCCTTCAAGGCAGCCTTTGATGTCAAGAGGTTGGTGGCTTTGTGGTGTTGTTGTTTTGTTTTGTTTTGTTTTGTTTTGTCTTTTTAAAGAGCATTTTGCATTCTCATTTTCTTTAGCCCAGAATGCACAAGCAATTGAAGAATAATGCAGGAAAATCCATCACTTCCTTCATGAATTTTTCTATTATTTTGTGCTCAGCTGGGCTCTTCTTGTTTCCTTGTAATTTTTCTAAACACCAATTTGAATTTTTATGTCTTACAACCCAGGCAACCCCGTTTGTTTGGGGGGGCTTGCTGCTGTCTTCATGAGGCCGTCCCCTCCCCTGGAGCTGATGAAATTATCCCGTGCATTGTATCAGAGTTCTTTTATGGTTTCATTTTTTATGATTGTCGCTTTTGAATAAATTAAAATTAATAACATTTCTGTATAAAAGCAGTGTTTGTGACAAATACATATACACTATATGATATTTAGGAAAGATAGGCCAGTAAATAGAACCGAAAAGAAGTGAGATGCTATTCTTTCTTGTCTAGTTAAGAGCACATGTTACTTTACTTTTTCAAAAAATATCCTCTCTGGCCTTCTTGCTGCCTGAATGTCCTTAGTGTGACAGACTCTTCCAAAACTTGGACATTTCTGGCTTCTTTAACACCTCTCGGGGACCTCTGCACCAGTTTCCAGCCTGTTGATGCTCTGTATTTCCCCTCTCCAAATGCAGTTCCTCAACCTTAGAACTACTGTCCTTGCCCCAGACTCAGGCGGGGCACTGTTCCGTCTGTCATGGATGTGTAATAGTGTCCCTGGCCTCTATATTAGATGTCAGTCACATCTTCCTCTAGCCAAAAATGTACTTAGATGTCGCCTGACATTTAGCTTCAGATTATTATATTAAAATACCTGCAGTAATTAAGCTATAAAAAGAGGAAGTTTATTTTGGCTTACTGCCCTGAAGGTTTTAGTTGAAACCTCAGGATGTGCTGAATGAATGCCACTTGTCTCATGGCAACTGGGAGGCAGAGAGGAAAAAGAGACAAGGGTCCCACAAACCTCTTCATGGTTATAGTCCTTAATGATCTAACTCCTCTTTCTAGGCCTCACCTCTCAAAAGAGGTGCTGGTCTGGGGAACAAGCCCTTAAACACATAGGGAAAGGGATGTTCATCCAACCACAGTGACATGGGGCACTCATGCCAACCACAGTGCCATGAGACACTCATCCAAACCACAGCACCATGGGGCACTCATGCCAACCACAGTGCCATGGGACACTCATGCCAACCACAGCACCATGGGACACTCATGCCAACCACAGCACCATGAGACACTCATGCCAACCACAGCACCATGGGGCACTCATGCCAACCACAGTGCCATGGGGCACTCTCATGCCAACCACAGCACCATGGGGCACTCTCATGCCAACCACATGCCATGGGAACTAAGTTATAGTTTAGCAAGAACATGTTCCTCATGGGCCAAAATAAATACCTTTGACAGGGAGGGTTGTTATTGGAAATATGAATTCAGTACTATTTTTCCTCCAAGAGAGTGAACTCAAGCTTGGCATACAACAGAGAATAGAAACAGGAAACAGAAACTAATAATGACAAGGCTCTTTTTTTCTTTCCATTTTCATTTGTGAGTACATTTTTAATGCAAAACACGGACATGAAGCATTCATGCAAGTCAAAATATTTAGCCAACAATTCCATAATAATCATAAAAAGAACAATTTAGGTTCTCTCCCTAGACCATGTCAGCCTTTGGACTGTTTTGAAGAGGGATGTTTTTTATTAGTGACAACTAAATGAGGTTTCATCATGCTCACTTGTACATTTATTCACCTTTTAAAAGAAAGTTATCCTACATCCAAGTGTATTGTTCTATGTATTTATCTGTTGTTTCTGCAGTTTGCTATAAAAAATGCATTGAGTGGTATATTTACTTATTAATTCATTCATTCATTTTGGTGCTAGGTAGGGAATTCAAGAACGTATATACACTAAGCAGAAACTCTATTCCCAACCTTGAAGTATGTCTCCTGTATGTGGTATGTGTGTTGCAGCCTCGCAAATGAGTTTCTGTATGCATGTGTGCATGTGAGTGTGAGTGTGTGTTTGTGTAGTGAATATGTTTGTACATGTATGTGGTATATTTGTGTGCATGTGTGTATGTGAGTATGTGTGTTGAGTATATTTGTGTGTGTGTATGTGTGCATGTATGTATGGTGTATTTGTGTGTGTACATGTGTGGTATATGATGTGTATGTGTGTTGAATATGTTTATGTGTGGCATATGTGTGTGTTTGTGTAGTGAATATCTTTGTATGTGCATGTGTGTGTGGTATATTTGTGTGCATGTGCTTGTGCAGTGTATGGTGTGTAGGTGTGTGTGTGTGGGTGTGTGTACATGAGCATGCATAGGAACATGTTCATATGAAAGTTAGAGGTCAAGGTCAGTTGTCGTCTTTAATCATTCTCTGCCTTATTTTCTTGAGACAAGATCTTTCACAGAACACAAAGCTTCTGATTATGCTAGACTGGCTAGCCAGTGAGCCCCAGGGAATCCCCACCTCCTCGCCCCCAGCGCTGGGATTACAGGCATTGCCTTCATGCCCAGCTTTCCCCATGGGTGTTGGGGTTCCAGTCTCATGTCCTCTGGTGTCACAGGCACTGACTGATTGTTGCCTCAGCTTTTGCTTTTTTTTTTTTTCTGTTTTCAAGACAGGGTATTTCTGTGTAGCCCTGGCTGTCCTGGAGCTCACTTTGTAGACCAGGCTGGCCTCGAACTCAGAAATCCGCCTGCCTCTGCCTCCCAAGTGCTGGCGTGTGCCACCACCACCCAGCTTGCCTCAGCTTTTGAATTGCTTACTTTTAATGCTGTAGAAAGGGTAGCAGGCTTTTATTTCATTAATAAAACCAACCTGTGGGGTTTAGGGTACAATAATGTGCAAGATAGTCACCTGAGAGTCCTTTTACCAGTAGATCTGAGGGGGAAGGGGTGGCCTGAGACTCTATATCTCTAACAAGTTCTTGGGGTGACTGCTGTGGGTGACCCAGAGATCAGACTTGGGAGATGAAGGTTTGTGAGCATCAAACCCACCCAGCTAGTGCGTGTCTCTGTGGGGATGTCAGTCCACACAACAAATCACACAGCCATCATTCATATAGACTACATAGACTCTTAGCAAGCTGGCCATAAACTCATCATCCAAAGCAGGGCTACTTTATTTTTCAAGTAGAAAGGGATGCCATTAATGATTAACAGGCATAAAGCAGTCTGTCCGATGCACATAGAGCCTTCTGGTCGCACTGGATTTAACAGGCGCGTATCTTCAAATGAAAAAAAAATGTCTTTCATCTATTTGTCAGGGGGGAAAGTGCACCGCTTACTCCAAGAGGAAGTTAGCAGTGAAGCTGTAAATAAAGAGTGGGGATGAGAGGAACAGATTTAATTTACATAGCTGCTCAAAAATGCTATTGATAACGTTCTCCGGAAAGGCAGATAAAGACGAGTCACCAGAGGTTGGAGAGAATGTTTCCTGATGATAGGAAGAGACTTAGAGCCCAGAAACAAAGGCGATGGGTAAACAGCCAGTTATCTGGGGTGTGTGGCAAGCTTGCTGCAGAGCTGAAGGAAAAAAAAAAAAAAGAGATGAGGGGGATGGGCTGCAAGAAGCTGAGAACAAACATTTGCCTTAAAGTAAAGAACCGGTGGGCATGTAAAAGGCCGGTAAGATACTGTGGCTCAGCAGTGAATAGGAGCCTGGAAGGCAAGTCAGATGAGATAACACCTTGAATGGGGCCTGGCTTTCCCACTCAAAGAAAAACTGACTTGGAGGCAAATGTAATTACATTTTATAAGATGCTGAGCTTGTCAGTCTGGGTGAATACTGGGCGAAGTGGGTGACTAGGGGAAATAAGTTGTTCAGACATGGCTTCAAGCTAGATGAGTAAACACCAGATGGCCTCTGGTTTCCACCAGAGACTGCCTGTCCCTAGCACTCCGTGATGATCTACATGGTCTACAGGCTGGATCTGCCGAATCAAGGTCCAGCAGGAACTGCTGTAAGGTGTTCTCTGCCACACTCTGCTGAGCAGCTAGGACCGAACTCCAGCAAGTCCACTACTGAACATGAAAGGAAAGTTAGAGGCTAGTCATGGAGCTGCCGGTACACTTGTAAAAGCCTTGGTTCTATTGTTATAGGTGTGGATCTGAGTCCTGGGGTACCTGCTGAAGTATCTGGGTCCATGTGTCCTAAAGCAAAGAAGTAACTAAAAAAAAAAAAAAATTAAAAAAAAAATCTGTTAAGAAAGGAATAGTTGGGGCTGGAGAGATGGCTCAGCAGTGAAGAGTTCCTTACTATTCCTGTTGAGGATCTGGGTTCAGGTCCCAGCACCCACATGAAGCAGTCTACAACCACTTGCAACTCGAGGTCCGGGGAATCCAATGCCCTCTTCTGGTCTCCACAGGTGCCTGAATACACATAGATCCCCCAGAATTACAGACAGTTGCAAGCCACCTGATATGGATACTGGAAACTGAACCCAGGTCCTCTACAAATCACTCTCTAGTCCCTCCTACATTCACCTTAATGTAACCTTCTCTGTTTGCCTGCCATGCCATCCCTCCCCAGCACTAACTAAATCATGTCAATACTTATTAAACAGAGCATGTTCCCTCGGTTCATGATGCATGGTTTTTAATCCACTCGTTGTGTTTTGACATGTTATTGAGAAATGGACAGTATCTACATTTAGGAAGCACAAATACATAACTTAGGAAAACAATGAGGACCTGTTGTGTCACCATATGGGGAGATATGAGTAAGTGCCTGCTCACACCACATAGGGCATCGGGAACAGACAAAAGATGAGATTCCACCTGAGTCTAGCTTTGTGAGCCAATGGGTTTACAGAGGCTGCTTGCAGCAGCCAGGGTAAGAGGTAGCAGCAGCCAGGGTGAGAGGTTGCAGCAGCCAGGGTGAAAGGTTGCAGCAGCCAGGGTGAGAGGTTGCAGCAGCCAGGGTGAGAGGTTGCAGCAGCCAGGGTGAGAGGTTGCAGCAGCAAGCGTAGAATGTTACTTACAGCAGCATGGGTGACTCAAAGTCAGTTGTTACATCATCACTGGAAAGCCCACCCCACAGTGGGTAACGATCAAAACCTGCATCCCTGGTTCTCCTTACCCAGTGCGCAGGCAGTTTCTCAGTCTTCTCTCCCCAGCAATTGTGTGCTGCTCATATATACCTTGGAGAGAGGCCTTGTAAAGCCTGTAGCTTTCTGAGCCTCCTGAGCCCCTCTACGTTTACTCAGCGTCCTGGGTGTCTCCCAGGGGCTATATATCACCTAGGAGAGTCCAGCCAGACCAAGAAACAGAATTCTCAGCTGGGCATGGTGGCACATGCTTTTTAATCCCAGCACACTGGAGGGAGAGCGAACAGATCTCTAAATTTGAGGACAGCCTCATTTACATAGTGAGTTCTAGGCCAGCCAAGGCTACACGATGAGACCCTCTCTCAAAAAAAGTTTTAAAAAATTCTTATCAGCACCCCAAGTTTCTTCCCAATTACACCCACTTCCAAGAGTAACCACAATCCTATCCTATCAAGAATCAATTCCTGCCAGGCAATGGTGGCGCAGGCCTTTGATCCCAGCACTCAGGAGGCAGAGCAGGTGAATCTCTGAGTAAGAAGCCAGCCTGGTTTACACAGTGAGTTCCAGGACAGCCAGGAGTACATAGAGAGAGACCCTGTCTTGAAACAAACAAACAAACAAACAAACAAACAAAGGTCCACAGGGCCTTTTTAAAAAAAATCAATTCCTTGGGGCTGGAGAGATGGCTCAGAGGTTGAGAGCACTGACTGTTCTCCCAGAGAACCAACACACACATGGCAGCTCACAACTCTTGGGGACTCCGGTTCAAGGAGATCCAACACCCTCACACAGACATATATATGAAAGCAAAACACCAGTGCAGATAAAACAAAAACAAATAAATAATCAGGAAAAAATAATCAATTCCCTGCTTGGGCTCATAGTTTTACCACATGAAATGCCCCAGAACAATCTGTTTGCATTTTCTATGCTGCTGAACTCCATATACATGATCTTCTATATGAATGGGAAGGAGTATTCTATATCCAGCAACTTGTACATGAGATATGCTCTTGCTTGTAGATGTGACCTCTTCTCCTCAATACCACTGAGCAGAGATCAAGCCATAGGCCTCGGGGCAGCTGTGTCCTAAACACTCTGCATTGAAAGACAATCAGGCCTGGTTACTTCCATGTAGCCTGTAGCAAAATAGCCCTGAAGCCTATTAATAACATGCATAACAAAATGTCCAAATTTATTTATCCATTCCCTCTTGAATGGCCATGTGAGTGACTTCCAATGTGAGGTTATCACAGACATTGCCTTCATGAATACTGTACGTGATTCCTGGTACCCAAGATGGAGAACTTCTGTAAAGTATTTATATGCCTAGGAGTAAAAATGCCAAGTCAAGTAACAAAACTCTAAAATTATAGATGTTGACACCTAGTTTTGCAAAGTGACTCTGTCATTCCTCGTGTGTGCTGTGGCATGCAAGTTTCCCATGGTTCTGCATCTGTAACCCCTCACTGTCTCTGTTGGCTATCACTGCCAAATAATAGATGGCCTTCAGAACTCACAAGACAATAAGCATTGTCTTGTGTCTCACACCTGTTCTTGGGTTAAGAATCCAGAGATGGATTAGTTGGATGATTCTGAGTCTCTCAAGAGTCTGAGGTCAAGATGTGATCCAGAGCCACAGTACTTGGAAGTTGAACTGAGCCGGAAGATCTGTTTCCAGCTCCCTGATGCAGCTGGTGACCGGAGCCTCCATTGGTTGGATCATAGTGTTCCTTGGAGAACTGCTTGTAACAAGACAGCAGGCTTCCCCAAGCAAACTAATGGAGGGGGGGCACCCAAATGGAACTCGATGTGCCTTTCATAAGCTAAACTCAGGAGCAGTGTATCATCATGTCTGTCATTTTCTGTTGATCATACAAACCAGCTCCGATAACATGGGATTGTTACAAAACCAAGACATGGGGACTGTTCAGGACCATCCTGAAGGCTGCTTACCACTCACTGTGGCTTCAGTTTACTTAGAACTGATTGCTCATATGTTGAAGATGTTTACATTTGTATTGGCCATCAAGTTTGTGAGTATTTTGGTGGGTTTTTTTTTTTTCTTGTTGGTTTATATTTTTTCTTAGTGATTTGTAGTACTTTTGTTTTAATTGTTTAGAGTCAAGGTTTCTCTAGGCATCCCAGTTTGACAGCAAACCTGTGATCCCTCTGCCTCAGCCTCCACATTGGTAGCATTATCTGTGTACCTGAACACTTGGCTTGAAGGGTACCTGTATTCTAGATAAGACACCTTTTATTCTACATTACAGCTCTTTTCCCACCATGTGGCTCATCATTTCACCTTTTAATGAAGTCTTTCTGTTTCCCTTTGGTGTTAGGTATCAAGCTCAGGGCCTATGGAAAACAGGCAAGCACTCTACCCTGAGCCATATCCCTAGCCCTTACTAATGCCTTTTAATAAAGAGAAGTTCTTATTTGAACAGAGCCAAATCCATAGCTGGTGATTTGTATCTTACTTAAGAATTTTCTCCTGAGGTCAAGAAAACATTTGTTCGTATTATCTCCTAAAAAGCTTTATTATTTGCCTTCTAAAAGTTAGGCCCATAATGCTCTTGGAATGGATTTTGTGTAGGTATGATGTAAGGGTCTAATTTTATGTTTTCTCTGTCCTGGTCCCTTATTGTCCCAGCACTGTTTATGAGAGCACTGTCCTTTCCTATGGTTCTGCTGAGTCACCCTTATGAAGCTGTGTCCAGGCTCAGCCCTCTGATCAATGACTCCTTTTGTTGCCTCTGGTTCTCATGTCACACATTTTAAAGCAGATCTTTGTATTAAGTCTTAATATCTTGTCCAATAAGATCTCCAGCTTTGTTTCCAAGAAGCACAAAGAAAAATGATGCACTTCTTCCTCCAGAATGGCTGTTCTGAGGAGTAATGAATGGTTTCTGCCCTTAGGAGTGCCTAAATCCTGATAATCCTTTAATATCTAAATGATATCTCACCTTATCTGTGACATCTCCCCCAGGTATAGAATCCCTCATCTGACCACCTCTGAGAACAAGGGCCCATCCCTGTCAAGTGGCTAGCTACACAGATTGCTAATTCCAGTGACTGCTTTATTCCCTATTCTAGAATACAAATGTTCCAAAGGCTCCTCTAAGGCTTGCATCTCATTCAGGGTTGTCAGTCTAGCATAAGACCTATACACAGTAGATGCTCAGTAAGTATTTATGACATCAATGTATTTTCATCATTTGAACTGGTATTTAATTGTAACACGGAGCACCAGACTAAAGAGTGAATGTTACTTCCCCAAAGTCTCCAACAGCATCCAAATTCAAGGTTCTAATCAGTAATCATTCACAGACTTAGCGTTAAAACTATAATGTGATATTCAGCTAACTCTAGGCTTATACTGTACAGCTCTTATGGCCCTTCATGGCCAAGAACTGAAGTCTTATTTCTGATTGCAAACAGTCAAAATAAAAACACCAATCCCTTGAATGCTCGCTCTTGCTTGCGCTCTCTCTCTCTCTCTCTCTCTCTCTCTCTCTC
>NW_022196904.1:111935416-111949723 GCF_008632895.1 Mastomys coucha
ACACACACACACACACACACACACACACACACACACACACATACAGTGGGACATTGCTAAGAACTTATTTCCATGACATTCACATTTAACGGGGAGGTTTATATTTTGTGCTACCCCACCCCCCAACACATACACACACACACACCCTCTTCTTGTTTTCCCAGTCTCCTCCACGGTTGTAGGCTCTGTAAAGAGTAATAGGAAGGAAAACAGTGCCAGCGTCTTCTCATCTCTTACTGTCATAATCCTCCTTTCACCCACCTTGTAGTTGCTAACGCTGGCTATCCCTGGGACCCTATGCGAGCCTTCAGGAGCCCCTGAAGGATGGTACCTCTTCCCTACTCACATGCCCAGTGCCCATGAGCTCAAGGGCACTTTCCTTCATCTCACCAGAATTCTTATCCCCAGGGAAGTGAGATGAGGTTCTGGCCAAGCTGGCCCTGCACCAGTTGTTAAGCTGTTATCTCTCAGCTCCAACCCCAACACTGAGGTCTTGTGATCCAGGAGCCAGGAACTGGAAGAGCACATCTCTGCATTTCTAGCTGCTTCCTGCTAGGCTCTATTCTCCGAGGGCATTAGAGGGTGACTGAGGCTGCAGAAAGAGCAGGCTCTTTCTCTTCTCCTGAGCATCCCTAGCAATGTTTCCTGTCTCCTGATACTTCCTACCATGATACCAGCTGATCCCAGGTCTGCAGCTGGAAACTGTCCTGGGAAGACAGCCCCAGTGCATTTTTCTCCAGTCCCAGCCCTTGCATACAAATCTAAGCATCAGTGCCCAGAGTACCTTTCTCCAAGTGTTAATTCTATCTTATCATTACTTCCCCAAAACTAGGGGCATTGAGATTCCCTTCAATTGCTTCCTCTCTGATAAGTCAATATTGTCTTCATGCAATTTTAGTTACCTAGTTATCTTATTGTTTGTGGTTTTTTTGTGAGACAGTCTTGAGAATCCCAGGTTGCCCTCAAACTCACTGTGTAGCTGAGACAACCTTAAACTTCTGACTGCTAGGACTTAACAGACATGCCTCGCCGCACCTAGTTTCTACTTAACAGTTTTTTATGTTATATTTTCTTATTAAGCAGCTAATAAGGTTTCTATCTGGGACTTGACAGAATAGTCCTGATTCTCCTCCCAGCAAAGTGTTTTTCTGTTCTTATTCATTCACACTAATAACCCCAATGTAAAAAGTCTAGGTACAGTCTTCAGGAAATCTGAGCTCTCCCAACTTTAGTGCTAGACATAAACGAAGCTATCTAAAGTTTCTCTGAGTCTATTTGACCAACTGAAATACAAATAGCAGACGCTAGCCTCTTGCTTGGTTTCCAGTGCTGCAAAAAAGACCATGACCAAAAGCAGCTTGAGGAGAATAGTGTTTACTTGGCTTACATGTCTCCATCACAGTCCATCCTCTTGAGGGAAGCCAAGGCAGGAACTCAATCACAGCAGGAACTGGAGGCAGGAGCCGGTACAAGGGCCATGGAGGAACATTGCTTAGTAGCTTGCTTCTCATGGGTTGCTCAAACTGCTTTCTTCTATAACCCAGGCCCAATAGCTCAGGGATGTTCTAGGCCCTCCCACATCAATCATCAATCAAAAAAGGTCACCATAGACTTGCCTATAGGCCAATTCAATGGAAGCACTTTCTCAATTTAAGTTCCCTCTTCCCAGATGATCCTGGCATGTGTCAAGATGACAAAAACCTAATTAGCACATCCATCTTCAGAGGAACATCTGAACCTCAACAATGAAAACTAATAAAACTTGGTGCCTCGAGAAATGTCCATTAAAATCACTCTCATTGAGAGGAGGGGGTTAGGCATAGGTCAACCAAAACTAAAGATGGAGTCTTAGTCAGGGTTTTATTGCTATAAAGAGACATCATGACCAAGGCAACTCGTATAAAGGAAAGCATTTCATTGGGGCTGGCTTACAGTTTCAGAGGTTTAGTCTGTTCTCATCAGGGCAGGAAGCATGGAGGCATGCAGGCAGATATGGTTCTGGAGAAAGAGCTGAGAGTTCTGCATCTTTATCTAAAGGTAATCAGGAGGAGACTGGAATTCTACACTGGGCAGAGCTTGAACATAAGAGACCTCAAAGTCCACCCCCACAGTGACACATTTTCTCCAACAGAGCCACACTTCCTAATAACGCCACTTCCTGTGGACCAAGCATTCAAACTTATGAGTCTATTCAACCCTATTCAAACATATGGCAAACTAATAGAAATGCACTGCTTTGTAAACCGTCTTAGTTGTTCTATTGCTATAAGAGACACCATGACCAAGGCAAACTTCTTGAAGAAAATAAGGAGATGAGGCCAGCCTGGTCTACAGAGTGAGTTCCAGGACAGCCAGGACTACACAGAGAAACCCTGTCTCGAAAAACCAAAAAAAAAAAAAAAAGAAAGAAAGAAAGAAAGAAAATAAGCGGAATCTTGCTTACTGTGTCAGAGAATGAGTCTGTTATCATCAGAGCAAAGAGCATGGCCGCAGGCAGGCAGGGATGGTGCTGGGAAGGAGCTGAGAGCTATCCATCTTGATCCACAATCAACCGGCAGAGAGAGAGACTGGGCCTAGTGTGGGCTGTTGAAACCTCCCTCAAAGCACACCCCCAGTGACACTCCTCTTCCAACACCTCCCACTCCTTCTCAGATAGTTCTAATTGAAGACCAAGCATTCAAACACATGAGTCCCTGGGGGCCATTCTCATTCAAACCCACCACATAAACTAATTTAAAAAATATTTTTATAAAAAATGAGTTTGAACACAGATTTGCAGCCTGCGTGAAAAATGCTTTCCCCTAAGAAGATATAAATTATTAAATGAAAATCTCAAGCCGGGCAGTGGTGGCGCATGCCTTTAATCCCAGCACTTGGGAGGCAGAGGCAGGCAGATTTCTGAGTTCAAGGCCAGCCTGGTCTACAGAGTGAGTTCCAGGACAGCCAGGGCTACACAGAAAAACCCTGTCTCTGTCTCGAAGAAAAAAAAAAATCTCAGTGCCAGGTGTGGCATGCTTCTCTATTACTTGTTGATTAAGGAGGTTCCAGAAGCCCCCATAATAACACAGGCTACTTCTTGTTCTTGGTTCCCACCCTAACTAGATGATTAGACTCTATTACTGAAGACTCAACACACTTTGGTTACAGGACACAGAAAAATCAAGCTGGAACTGACCTGAAAATTTCCTTTCTGCTGGCTAGCTTTCCTTGTGCTAGAAGATGCTATGCAGACCATGGAGGGAAGAGGGGAACCAATGGTGTTACCTGTCAGTGAACCCTGAATGCCACAATACTGACTATCCAGTAAGGTGTACGTCCTAATGCAATAGTGCCACAGGGCTATGTGCTGATTTCTGATTGGGTCTGAGGCTTGCTCCACAGGAATAAATGAATCCCTGATTCTGTAAAAGCAGACAGATTCACACAATTTAGAAGGTCATAGGCCCTAACAGGAAACCTACTATTGTTTTATTAAATAATCATGTTGCCATGCTGCCTTTTAAATATGTTTTTGTACCAACAGATTAATGTTGTCCTTAACCTTAGCCAAAGAAACTTCTGCAGTGGGCAGAAGATAAAGCGAGAACTCATAATTGGTCAAAGTTCTGAGAAAGTGACAATTGAGCTTTGCACACCAGGCTGGGCTGGAGAGCAGGAGGCTTAACCAGAGTGGGTTGGGTAGGCATGAGGGAGGCAAAAACAGCTTCTTCAGAGACAGTTTTCAGTGAAACAGTTCTCTTTATTGGAGGGGAACAGGGCTATATAAACCTCAGGGATATGGTAGGAGTTTGGGGGATGAACATGCATACTGGGGATGTTTCATTGGCATGAAGAGGAATTCCAGATATTTGCTGGACATGTCCTTATAGGGAGAGAGAACATTAAACCTGTAACCTGGCCACCAGGCTATGTGGCTACCTCAGGGTGGAAGGGGTGGAGGTTGCAAGGCCTCATGCTTATTCTTGCCAGACTCAGGCTGAGAGTTTCCGTATTTAGACACATCTCGACTTCACTCTTGCTCTGGACCAGGTCCCCCAGTTGCATGGCTTTCTGACCCCACACAGTCCTAAACTAGATAACTACATCAACCCCGTCAAGGGGACATCTGGGTATAGGCGGTAAATGGGAGGAGTGCCGTGGAATACTTCTGGCGGTGTCACGGCCATTGCACTTCAGGTTGTATTTCTGTTATGGTCACCTGCACAAGGTCAAGCTAGGTCAACATTCCAAAAGCCAGAACTAATTGAACTCATCCAGTTTCTACTACCATCCTCAGAAAAGGAAGAAAGGAAAAAGAAAGAGAAGGTAGAAAGGCTTCTGGGAGTTAATGGTGGGGAGGGGAGAGAAGCTAGGGTGAATAAGGTCAATGCATATGTATATGAAGTTGCCAAGGAAAAACAATGAAAGAGAATTCCTCTCCAGTGGGTCACTGAGATTCATCCACAAAGTAACAAATGCCTAATAAAGGCATGTACATGTATACTCCAGTTCCTACCTAACACAGGTTCCCCAGGACAATTCTGCATAACACCACCATTTGGCTGAGCCTTTTTCTGTGCTACCACAATGGCAATCTGTGTGTACTACCTTAATGCCACCCAAGTCCATGCTTTCTTTACCACCTGAGGGGTGTTGGGGCTCTTCATGGCAGTTCCAAGCCCCGTTTCTAGTTAGGAGCACCATGTGACCAAGTTCTGACAGTGTGTGTTGTGTGACCTCAGAGGACATAAGATGGCTGCTGAAAGACCTTGCTAGGAATGTACACTCCCTTCCTGGAATGTCCCAGCAATACAAACTTTACACCCGGACTTCAGAGCAGGTGCAGATGACGATCAAAATTGTTTTAGTTCCCCCTTCTGGTGATTAAGACCACACCTCTCCTGGGGCCACCAATGATGAGAAAGGTCAGTGCAGGCCTCAAATTGGTATAAACCAATTCATGCTGTTACCCTCAAAAACTCTACAAAAACCATGTGCTTGGAGAGTTGGGGGTCGCCTCTGCCCTGATTGCAGGTTGGCCCCAGCTCACTGGATCAATAAAACCCTTGCTTGTTGCATCAATCTCCATCTCTGTGTTTCTGTGAGTGGGACATCCTGGACATAAGGCTCTTCAGGTCTTACAATGTGAGTGGAAGCAGTGTTCACCCTTCTTACCCGACTCACAAAACTTCACATATGGGTCTGCTTAATCTCCCTCTCTTTCTTCTATTTTGAAGCAGAAAATACCAAGACCCAAGGGGATGGTTGTTATAGGTCCTAGTGGGGCAGAGACAGACAGTGTGCCTCTGTGTGTGTGTGTGTGTGTGTGTGTGTGTGTTATATTTTATGATCTTAAACAGGCACCAGTATT
The DNA here is from genome assembly GCF_008632895.1 of Mastomys coucha. Taxonomy (NCBI): domain Eukaryota; kingdom Metazoa; phylum Chordata; class Mammalia; order Rodentia; family Muridae; genus Mastomys; species Mastomys coucha. Next base: position 111,940,767 of record NW_022196904.1, read on the forward strand.
CAACATGGAAATCACTCTACTGCTTATTAATGCTAATCTCTTCCCAAAGATTCCACATATAAGCACCAGAGTTAAGTTTCTACTCACCTAACCTAGCACTTCACAGTAGTCATTGAAGTCCAACTTGAGTTTTGAAGGGGACAAAACATATTCAAAGAACCAGTTATATTAGTTTGCTAAGGCTTTGTCATGGTTAACCTTGGTTGTTTAATGTTGGCTGTCAATTTGACATGATTTAGAATCACCATGGAAACACATAAAGGTGTTTGCAGAAAGATGTAACTAGTGAGGAAAGGAGCTGCTTTGAATGGGCAGCAGTATGTTGTGGGAGGGGTCTTGGCGGTAATAAGAAGAAAAAGAGAGCAGAGCACCAGCGGCCATCTCGCTTTACCTCCTGATTGCAGGAGCCATGTGGCCAGCTCCTGCTGCCAGGACTCCCCCACCACCATAGTTTATGTCCTTTCTTCAACTATGAGCCAAAATAATCCCTCCCTTTCTTAAATTGCTCTTTGTCAAGTATCCTATCACAGCAATGAAAAAGATCAACTGATTTATTCATAATATAATATTCATAACAAAATATCACCAACTGGGTGGGTAAGCAAGAAAAATGTGGATTTCCTCACAGGCATGAAGGCTAGAGGTCCTAGGCCAGGATGTCAGCAGGCAGAGCTTCTCCCGAAGCCTCTCTCCTTGTTCCCTCAATGCCCTCACAGGATCTCTCCTCTACATAGGCAACCCTGGTGTCGCCTTGAGTGTCAAAATCTCTTCTTATGAAGACATCAGTCAGACTATATCGGGCCCAATGTGGTTTTACCATTGTTCCTTCATGAACATGGAAATCCAACATTAATTTTGGAAGACATAATTTATCCCATCCCGACGATCTCTCTCTCTCTCTCTCTCTCTCTCTCTCTCTCTCTCTCTCTCTCTCTCTCACACACACACACACACACACACACACACACACACACACTGCCTATGCCATTCCTTTTTTCTTTCCTGTCTCTGTCTTCCCCCTCCTCCTCTCTCCCCTCTGTCTTCTCCTCCATCTAGTAAATTAGCTGGAATAATTTCCATGAAGTAAGTAGGCACGTGTGGAGTGAATTCCAAGAAATGTCATTTGATTGGGGTTGGGGGAATGAGCTCACCAAAGTGGATGCAATTTTGTAGAGTCAGAGCAAACTCTAGGTGTTGAAAAGACAGACAAATTACCCAGCTCTAGTCAGTGTGAGCCTTTATTTCTGGTCACCTCCGCCGCACTTCTTCAAACCCTTTTAAGTTCTAAGACATCATCCCCTGCATAGGAAAAGGCAAAAGTGAGTCCAGTGAGCTTGTGGTGTTTGCCTGTGATGGCTCACTTTCCAGTGGCTCAAGGAGAGTATTCTTTTTACATTTTAATAACGCTTTTTTATGTAAAAAATCAGTTTTTCTGTGTATGTATTTATTTATTTACTATACACACACACACACACACACACACATATATATATGGGGTGTGGATCTGCATACCCCCATTGTGAGAGTGTGGAGGTCCAAGAACAACACACAGAAATCGATTTCTCTCTTTGCATCATGGGAGTCCCTGAGTCTAACTCAGATTATCAGGTTTGACAGTGAGTGCCTCTGCCTGCTGAGCCATGGCCTAGCCTATTAATAATGCATTTTCAAAGGGAAATAAAACAACCTCTTTGTTTTATTGTTCTGGCTGGTTTTATGTGTCAACTTGATACAAGTCAGAGACATCTGAGAGGAAGAACCCTCAACTGACAAAATGCCTCCATAAGATCCAGCAATAAGGCATTTTGTCTATGAAGGAGGGCCCAGCCCATGGTGGGTGGGGCCATCTATGGGCTGGCAGTCCTGGGTTCTATAAGAAACCAGGCTGAGCAAGCCACAAGGAAGCCAGCCAGTAAGCAGCACCCCTCCATGGCCTCTGTATCAGCTCCTGCCTCCAGGTCCCATTCCTGCTTGAGTTCCTGCCCTAACTTCCTACAATGATGGATGTGGAAGTGTAAATCAAATAAATCCTTTCCTCCTCAACTTGCTTTTGGTCATGGTGTTTCATAAGCAGTCATAGAAACCCTAACTAAATCATTTATATTCAAGTAGAATTAACAGAGAGTCTTCAGCTCCTCTCCTCGGTTAGTTACATTTCTCACTGCTGTGACCAAAGGCCTCATAGAGATAGTGTAAGGACAGGGCTGTTTGTCTTGGCTTAGGAGTTTTAGAGACATGCCAGTATGTCGTGGTGGGGAGATCAGCAGATGGACCAGCTACATTGATGATGCAGGAACATGTGGTGAGTTGTATATCAGGTCAGAGAATAGCATCAGAGGCGGACTTGGACTGCTAATGCATTTCAGCCAGGCAGTCCCAATGTCTCAACCTACTTCAACAGCACCACCACCTAGAGACCAATTGATGAGGCCTGGGAGCCTAGGGAGCACATTCTGACCAAAATCAAAGCACCTTAGAAAGTACATTGAAGGCACACAGGTAGAGATGCTCCTTGAGACGTAGATGCTGCTGTCAAACCCAGGGGAACAGCTTACGGGAAGAAAACCATCCTACGTGCTTCTCACCGTTAGTGAGTATAGCACTTCCTTTCCTGTGGACACAATCATGAAGCAAAAGCAGCAAGGCTGTTACTCCTCTGCCTCATGTAAGATCCTTTGCGCCATAAGTAACAGATGTTCATCAGGTGAATTTAAATGAAGGAGATGCTCTTGCCTACACCTATCACTAGCAGTGACCAGCTCGAACTAGCCAGTGTGTGTGTGTGTGTGTGTGTGTGTGTGTGTGTGTGTGTGTGTGTAAGAGAGGGAACAGTGGGAGAAGACTAGAAAGGGGAGGAGAAGCTGGAATGGAGAACAAGAGAAGGTGACTATGGAGGCAAATGAGCAATACAATAATATTTGTGAATGAATATGTCATAAGGAAACTCATTATTTTGTATTTTCACTAAAATATTTCAATGAACTCCACACCCACACACATGCAAGTAAGCCTAATTCAACTCAGTGGATTTTTTTTGCTTTTAAAACAGGAAAATAGAAGGTGGACATGCTGGGAAAAAGAAGGTTAATATGGTTAATGTGATTAAAATAAATTACATAAACTGGGAGTGGCATAGGCAAGCATATTTCTGTGACCTTAAGGTTACTTTGGCTTACATAGCAAGTTCCAGGGAAGCCAGGGCTACACAGAGAGACTCTGTCTCAAATTAAAAAAAAAAAAAAAAAAAAAAAAAAAAAAAAAAAAAAAAAGCATTATATACACATAGGAAACTGTCAAAGGGTAAATAAAAATATTTTTAAAATAAAAGCAATATAAAAATGCAACAAGCCTAATACAGATGTAGAGGCTCACAGACATCTATTGATCTGAGTACAGGGTCCCCAGTGAAGGAGTTAGAGAAAGGACCAATGGAGCTGAGGGGTTTGCAGCCCCTTAGGACGAACAACAATATGAACTAACTAGTACCCTCAGAGCTCCCAGGGTCTCAACCACCAACCAAAGACTGCACATGGAGGGGTCTGATTGTTCAGGCAGCATGTGTATAGTAGAGGATTGCAATTTGATCATCAATAGGAGGAGAGGAGCTTGGCCCTGTGAAAGTTCTGTGCCCCAGTGTAAGGGAATGCCAGGGCCAATAAGTGGGAGAGGGTGGGGTGGCAAGCATGGGGAGGGGAGAAGCAACAGGGGTTTGTTTTTGTTTGTTTCTTTGTTTTTTGGAGGGGAAACTGGGAAAGGAGAAATTTACATGTAAATAAAGAAAATATCTAATAAAAAAATAAAAAATAGAAAATAAATAAATAAATAAATAAATAAATAAATGCAACAAGCCAGGTGGTGGTGGTGTACCCCTTTAATCCCAACACAGGGGAAGCATACTCCTATGAGTTCATGGCCAGCTTGGTCTTCAGAGCAAGTTCCAGGACAGCCAGGGCTACACAGAGAGACCCTGTCTCAGAAAAAAAAAAAATTACAAAGAATAGGAGCCAGCTTAATAGGTAAATGTGTCTATTGACCTGAGTTCTGAATTCGGTCCCCCAAACCTACAGAGTAGGAGAGAACTGACCTCTGAAGGATGTCCTCTCACCTCCACATGCACATAAAAGCAAATAAATAAATGTGAAGGAAAGAAAGAAAGAAAAAGAAAGTGCATTAATAGAGCAGCAAGATGCTCTGCAGGTAAAGGCACTGCAACCAAGCCTGAGGACCTTGGTTTAATTACTGGAACACACATGGTAGAAGGAGAGAACCAACTCCCACAAGCTATCCTCTAATTTAAACATGCATGCATGCATATATACATACATACATACATACATACATACATACATACATGGATTGGTACATACATACATACATACATACATACATACATAGGGTGATAGATAAGATGATTGATAGATAGATATAAGATGGTAGATAGATAGATAGATAGATAGATAGATAGATAGATAGATAGATGCTAGAAAGACAGTCAGACAGACAGATAGATGGACAGACAGATGGACAGATGGATGGATGGATGGATGGATATAAAAGGGAGGAGTTGGAAAGATGGCTCAGCAGTTAAGATTACTAGCTCCTAGAGGGACAAGGTTCACCACCACCTACATTTCAGCTCCCAGCTATCTATCTGTGCCTCCAGCTCGAGGGGAATTCTACATCTTCTGCAACTACTGTGTTATGCAACTCAGGTGTGCAAGCCATGAGCTTTCCCTTCTAAGTTTCTTATCCATGAGATCCCATCACACCAATGGCAGATAGAGAAATTTTTCTAAATCTAAATTTTTCTTAGATTGATAAATGTGGTCATTTCTAGTAGAAAAAGACTCTCAAAGTGCCTCCGTTTCCTCTGGATGAATTCTTAACTGATTCTAAGTTTAATTCTCCTCCTACCAGAGCGGGTCTCTCTTTGCAAGCGTTGACTCTGCATCGTTCTGTTTGGGTGACATCTCGGTTCAGGGGAAGGCCTACCGTTCTCTCTGTCCCCATACTCTTCCACTCTTCACCATGCTGAGACCTGGGTGTGCACTCCCCTTCACGGCATGTCCTTTGTCTCTCCCAATCACTGAGGCTCCTCTGGACTCTGCTGTTGACTAGCACAGCTGCTAGAGCTCAGGATCAGTTCCACCACTTGGGTGGACACCTAGGTATCTGAGCCCGCATCCTGTACTCAGTAGATCCAACCTTGAGTTTTGGGTTGTTCTGCAAATCCCTCTTAGACCTGGTTGTGCTTCCTTCCTCTGCCTGACCCGGGCAATTTACCCACAGTGCTTGCAGTTTTGCAGTTATGATTTAAAAAAAAGAAAAAAAAACTAGATTGTGCTGGTAATATTTGTACCGTTTGAGCCATTTAGGAGACAACAGTAGGATATTCTGAAGCAATGAGGAACTAACCGAGATGCAGGGCACCAGACATGAGCTGGTTGCATAAACATGGCATAAATATGGCATCCCACCAATGTTCTTATGCATCCACTCTATGTTGACACATATGAACTCTCTGATTCAGTTTCACTGAGTAAGGATTAGAATGCAAGCCCATTGCTTTGCCCTTCCCACCAAGCTCCCTAGTTGTTCCTAATATACTCCCTCCAATGCCCAGCAGGAGCTTGGGTGCAAAGGGAGAGAAACACGCACACACACAAGCACACATGTGCACACACACACACACACACACACACACACACACGCATGCACACACACACCTGGCTCACCTTCCTCTTTTCCTCCTACTCTGACAACTTGTCCTGCCTTTCCTTTCTATCTGTTCAGGATTTTCTATACATCAGGTCTTCTTTCATTTCTATCTGATACCCTTCCATGTTCTAGAAAGTGTTTAAAACCACCCCTTCGGGGCTAGAGAGATGTCTCAGTGCTTAAAAGCACTGACTGCTCTTCCAGAGGTCCTGAGTTCAAATCCCAGCAACCACATGGTGGCTCACAACCATCTGTAATGAGATCTGACGCCCTCTTCTGGAGTGTCTGAAGACAGCTACAGTGTACTTATGTATAATAAATAAATAAAATTTAAAACCACCCCTTCCTTGAGGAAATAAATCTCAATACCTAGACATCATACAGAAAGTGGATTCCCTTAATAGAGAAAAATGATTAGGATTGCCAAAAGAGGAAACACTCCTTCACACAATGGAGGATTTTTTTTTAATCATGTGGTCAATGATATGGGTATTTCTCTTTTAATGTTATCCTCCCTCTATCATTTCAATTATCTGAGCCAAATGTGTGTTTTTCTACTTCAAAGAGGCTAAAGTTTTGCTAAAGACAATTACTTTCACAAACACACTTACTTTGATGGGCATTCAAAGCAGCCTGGGACTCATTCCCAGAGTCCTCGTATGCCTGTGAGCAGTGTACCACCAATTATATCAGATTAGTGGATCATTACATGTCCTTTATTAAGCACCTACTGCATGCCAAAATTTCACATCTATTCATAAAATTAATTGAATTCTCAACCCACTCTGTACTGCCAGCATTCGTTTCTTTATTGTGCATTTTAGCAGAGTTCAGAGAAGTAAGCAGATGTTCTGGTCATCATACAGCAGTAAATCCATTCAGACTCCTGGATTCAAGTTCAAGTCTTTGTGACTCCCTACTATGAGCTTTTTCCTCTGTGGATGCTGCAGTGGTAGCAGAACAAGGTTAAGAAGACACACCCATGGAAGAGAGTCTTGGGAGATGCTCCCTGAGGATCTGTAGACAGTGGTTCCTGGGGAATTGACTTTTTTGTTTCAGTTGTGTAGCCACTGGCAAGTTGTCCCTCTCCTGCACATCACTCCTCGTCCTTGTTCTTGTAAGTAACCCAAGTTAAATGAAGCTCACCAGACAACGCCAACTAAAAGACAGGAAAGTAGAAAGAAAGTCGTTTGGGAAGGGAAAGTATTCAACAAGAGTGGAGAGGAAACACAAGAAGATAATGTGGGAAATGTGATCAAAATGTTATATACACATATGAAACTATGGTTATGTATAATTATTATACTCTTCTTCTATTTCATTTTTATGTGTATGGATGTCTTCCTGCATGTATGTCCAACTGCCACATGTGTGCAGCGCCCACAGCAGCCAGAAGAGACCATCAGATTCATAGGTGCTGCAATTCAAATTCCAGTCCTCTAGAAGAGCATCAATATTTATAACTACTAAGCAATCTCTCCAGCCCCTACTTAATATATTCTAATTTCAAAAGGGGATGGGCAAAGTCCTGAACCTCATCAATCTGGGCTCCAGTTCCCAGCACCATCTATTGTGTGACCCTGAACAAGTTAAATGACCTTTTTAATCTTCAGTTTTCTCTAAAAGGGAATGATAATGATTCAGGTGGCCTATGGATGTTCAAGATTTAATAGATAAAATATTTTGTCTATTAAAGCATTGGGCAGTATCCACAAAGTACTGCATTTTGGCCATTGTACTGTATAATGCTCAATTGACTACATTGAGGCTATTATAACAAAGATCCCACAAGCTAGATAATATATAAACCACAAAGATTTATCTCTTACAGTTCTGAAGTCTGGAAAATCCAAGATTAAGGTACTATCTGAGTCCATATCTTATAAGGACATGCTTTCTGGTTCATGTATGGTTATCCTTAATAAAGACATGTCTTGATAAAGACACTGACTCTATGGGTTCCATTCTCATGGCCTCCTCACCTCCTAAAGCCTCCAACATCAGGTACCATCATTCTGAGATCAAGATTCAACACAACTTTCACTTACTTGGTTAGAATTATACCAAAATATTTTATATTGTATGTGGCTATTGTGAAAGGTACCATTTCTCTAATTTCTTTCTCAGCCCATATATCATTTGTATAGGGAAAGGCTACTGATTTGTTTGAATTAATTTTATATCCAGCCACTTTGCTAAAATTGTTTATCAGCTGTAGAAGTTCTCTGGTAGAATTTAGGGGTTGATTATATTTACTATCATATCATCTGCTAATAGTGAAAGATCTATATAACAAAAACTTCAAGTCCCTGAAGAAAGAAATCTAAGAAGACCTCAGAAAATGGAAAGATCCTCCGTGCTCATGAATATATAGGATTAACATGGTAAAAATGGCCATCTTACCAAAAGCAATCCACAGATTCAATGCAATCCCCATCAAAATTCCAACACAATTCTTCACAGACATGGAAAGATCAATTCTCAACTTCCTATGGAAAAACAAAAAACCCAGGATAGCCAAAATAATTCTCAACAATAAAAGAACTTCTTGGGGAATCACCATCCCTGACCTCAAGCTGTACTACAAAGTAATTGTGATTAAAAAAAATAAAAATATGTAATTGATACAGAGACAGACAGGTCGATCAATGGAATAGAATTGAAGAGCCAGAAATAAATTCACACTCCTATGGACACTTGATCTTTGACAAAGAAGCCAAAACCATACAGCGGGGAAAAGATAGCATCTTCAACAAATGGTGCTGATATAACTGGCAGTCTGCGTGTAGAAGAATAAAAATTGATCCATATTTATCACCTTGTACAAAGCTCAAGTCCAAGTGCATCGAGGACCTCCACATAAAACCAGATACACTAACTCTAATAGAAGAGAACATGGGAAATAGCCTCAAACGCATTGGTTCAGGGGAAAAATTCCTGAACAGAACATCAATGGCTCAGGCTCTAAGATCCACAATTGACAAATGAGACCTCATGAAACTGAAAAGCTTCTGTAAGGCAAAGGACACTGTCAATGACAAAATGGCAGCCTACAGATTGGGAAAAGATCTTCATTAACCCTACATCTGATAGAGGGCTAATGTCTGAAATATATAAAGAACTCAAGGCCAGGCGGTGGTGGCGCACGCCTTTAATCCTAGCACTTGGGAAGCAGAGGCAGGTGGATTTCTGAGTTTGAGGACAACCTGGTCTACAGAGTGAGTTCCAGGACAGCCAGG